>NW_026623232.1:9732924-9739705 GCF_030028575.1 Malurus melanocephalus
CTTCCTTCCTTCCTTCCTTCCTTCCTTCCTTCCTTCCTTCCTTCCTTCCCTAGGAGCACCAGAAAAATCTATTTATTTTAAATTATTCTATTAACTGTGATCTGTCATTCTTGCTGTGTTTTGCTGTACTGCATTAAACCCCTGAAAGCAAGAATAAAGTACTATTTCAGTATTATTACTAATTAATAATTAATACTAATTACTAATTAGTAATTAGTACATTACTAATTTCTTTGTATCATTATGTATGTTASTCTATGATTCAGCAGACTCCAGTCATCAGTTTTGTGGAATATGTCTATATGTGTTTATAGCTATCTGTAAAAACCATTAAAATGTCAGTTGTTAGTTCCATCTTAGTTACTATATCTCTCAGCCAAAAAAAGAGCTCTTTCCCTTTTTCCCTTGGGCTTTTAGTATTCAAACAAGCACTATTTTTTTTAATTACATAATTTTTAACTGGTTGAAATTGTTAAAGTAACCCCAAGAACATGAGTTTATAAAATATCCTATTTTCTTTACGTTTGATTGTGGAGAAGTAGAATCATTGTTAGCTCCAGACAAAGATATTTATATAAGTAGTGCAAGCAAAATGATGCAACAATTATCGAACTCTTTCTYGTATATAAAGTAGTGGACAACGGGAAGACTTAAGTTACATTAGGACTGACAAAAAACTTATTTTAAAACTTAGTTTATTAGAGATTTTCTTCAGGCCACACAAGGAATATCCACAAATACAAGTAAATATTTCATAGTTAATAACTTGCAGAGCTAGCTACAGAATTCTGTTTCTGTAAAACCACAGTCAGCTTCASAGATGTCCTGCCAAGACAGGTAGGGAGGAGTCAGTGTATATTTACCCAGATATTGTCTTTTAAGTGTCCTGGCATTTGATAGAAGAGCCAGAAAGGTTCTTCACTTTAAAGAAGGTCCAGAAGGACTCTTGAAAACTCAACTAAGGTTGTCAGTTAGCTTAGATATTATGAGTTGTCTTTTGCTGCTGCTATCTTCACGCTTCCAAAATGCCTTCTTCAGAGGAGAGGATAGARTTTTATGATATCTTTACTAAGTGACCTCAAAAGTGGTGGTTGGCTCACAGGGTCTATTTAGGTTTCATGGCTTCCTAGAGTTGTTCTGAAGCCCTCTATATGGTAGAGGAAATCAAACTTGATATGACATTTATGCAGCTCTTGGGGAAATCTCTGAAGTTCATCACCCTCTGGACTATAGTAAGCCATCAACATGGAGGGAGCAAAGAGAGATTTTCCAGTGCAGACTGAGCACGTATGGTTGGTGCCATAGACATGCATGAAAGTCTGATGGCATAGGACTATGCCTCTGTAACCATGACAACTTTCTGTTTGAAAAATGCTCAACAGCTAGAAGGAAATGTGGTAACTGTGCATGAAAAGATAAATAGGGCCTTGCATAGCTGACCTGCATATCTGGGGAACAACTTCATTTAGCACATTAAGTGAGCTCAGTGCCTTGGGTTTCCTGGGTATACCAAAGGCTGAGCACACATAATTGATTTGGCTATGACTATCATAGTTATCAACACTTAAAATGAATGCTCCTTATTCATTGCCAATGTATGTAGTAGTTCATAATCATTGGCCGTTCTCAAATAAGCGTGAAGGAATGTGAAGTAATTTTTATGGAATTCATTATGCCATGATCATGACACATGACATAATCACTRTGAAGGCAGATTTTATAAAGGAATAAATGCTAATTTCTTCAGGGATGGAGGAAATAATTCATTTTATTAAATGGCTTGTTAAACTTGTTTTGCCAGTACTTTTATCTGTTTGATTGGCTTGGCATTAGACTATGCTAGAAACAGATCTAGACAGGATTTTCAATAAGGACTGAATTTTGCTACTTTAGCACATTCAAAGTAATGGCATCCACTTAAAATATTCCTATTGTTTACACTAATCCTTTTCACAGTCACTACGCCTTCTTCAAAAGTAGTTTACCAAATGGCCTTATATTAATGAACAATTTGAACTCCGATAAGAATGGGTAAAGCTCCAACGTTTTCACCTGGTACCTAGATCCTATGGTGAGAAGTTAAACTACTCAAATATTGTCTACTTTAAATACTAGAAGAAAATTGTTTCTCTGTTTTCTTCTTCTAGTGTCAATATAAGTAATGTTTGTCTTAATTTGCATCAGAACAGACAAGAAAAATATCACCTTCTTGGGAAAAACTCCACATTTGAAGTCATCACTATCCTAAAAATAATTACCATGCATATATAGGACCACGCAAATACTGAAATGCTATGTTACAGATATACTCCATTCATTATTTTTCAACAATGTATACATACTGTAGTGGCTATGATACTCTGTAAAATCAAGCCAGTCAAGTGTGAAGAATCTGTGAATGATCCCYAAGTATTTGTGGAAATGTTTACTAGCATTGCAGTTTGATGGCATTGTAGACCATTAATTTGATTTTGCATGGAACTCTCTTTTAAAAGCATTTAAAAAGTCGGCTTCATTTTGATCTCGGATTTCTTATACAAAATAATTTTAAAGACCTTTGGGGAAAATGTTCTTATTTCTTCTTGGTGGTTTGTTTGTTTGTTGTGATTTTGTGGATGGATGATTTGTTTGTTTGGTTTGGTTTGGTTTTACTACTTTTGGAGCAGAAATCATAAGGATTCACCAAGTGAGGTAATAAATTCAGTAGTGGATGGAACTTGACTGATCAGGCTGAAACTTACCAACAGAGTGCAGAAGTTTTTCCACCAACTGTACTAGGATTCAAATTTTCTCATTTTGAAATTTTATGATGCATGCTTATATAATACTCAACCCCAGTAACATCACACACTATATTCTTGCTTCATGTGCATCTTAAATATGTAATTCATCACAAAAATGTCCCTTGCCAGAGCAATATAAGCAGATTACAGACAATGGCAGGCCAGGAAACACTGCAATAAAAAACCTACAAATTGCTGGTAAAACTGGCATGTTAGAGTCATCTATTTATAGGTTTAGGGCTTTCTCCTAAATGTGATAGCTTTTCATTGCAAGAGCTGGACTTAAATTTTTATTTCTCATGTTGAAAAGAGCAGAGTGACTAAAAACCTCAGATGGTTTTAATGTASAGTGAATGTCAGTCCTTGAAAGAAAAGTTTCTTTAGACAAGTTAATCAATTTTCTAATAGGGCACCGGTGACTACAGGGTATTTCCTTGTACTTATTAATAATGATATTCAGTTTGCCAATACTTATTTTTATGAAAAAATATTGAATTTCTCTAAAAAAAAAAAATTGTAGGGACATTAATCCCTTTTGCAGGTAAAAATATGCCAGCCAATGCACAAGAAAAGTGATTTGATATGGCCACACAGCAACAGCAAAGACAGGACTAGAACTTGGTCCTGATCTCCACGGCAGAGAGCATTGAACTCTGCTCATTTCTTGTGTTTTCACTGACCTTTCAACTAGGAGCTGTGTGTGTTTATTGAACCACAGACACTTCTTGAGGGAAAAATTAGTCCAGAAGGAGAAGATATTATCCCAATAAGGAGTCAAGATGATAGCTGTAATGCATTCTTCCCATGCACATTTCCTGATGTTAATCAGTTTAGCATGTGGCACACTGTTTTTCAAAGAAATATTCATGGACCTCATTTCCCACGCAAGTGTTTCAAGACCAGTTCCATCAGAGAGTCCTGCACTTCTATGTTACTTCCAGAAATGCTGAGCCTGAACCATTTGGCTTATCTGGAAAATATTATTGTGAGGTGAATCAAACTAAATTAATACCATCAATGGTGCTTGGAAAGAATGTGGCTGTGCTTAATAACTGCAGTAGTGCTTTCCAAATTCTCTTGYAAATTGTTCCAACCAGTAGCTGTTACTATTAGTATAATTGAAAAATAGGTTCACTGCTCCATTAGTGGTATTTCAMTGTCAGTTTGGAATGCCATGAAATGGCATAGGATARAATGAGTCAGTAACATTATATTATTGATTTTAGTACAGTCTTATTTTTCTTACAGYAGCATAAGAAAGAATTAGGGTACATTCAGTAAGATGCTCTGAAATATATTTRACAGGAAAAGGGTTATAGATTACAAATATTCTTTAAATACATCAGCATAGCTAATGAATTTCATGTGTATTTACTGACACCCTCAGAATTAGTTGAGTGCAGGCTTGACTTACATCTTTAGTATCCAACTGAAATGAAAAACCCACAATAGAAGCAGCACCAGAGCACTGAGAAGGAACAGGTAAATGCAACAGCCACTGWCACAGCTCCAGTTCAGCCCAGAGAACTCTTCCTGGATCAATCAGCGACTTGGAAAGTTTTGGGTAAGTAGGAACAGATGAGTAACTCAAGCCTCGTTACTAAACTAAGTAAAAATTTCAGATTTGGCTTGAAGTACAATTGTTCATACACATCTTGCCATGAGCAACATGCTCACAGAGGCATGAATGGATGGCAGGATGAAGGTTGTTATTGTCTTCAAACACCATATCTTGCTATAGCTTCCTCTTCCAAAATTCTACAATAATGACAAARCAGTTAAATTGCTTTTAGCGTGATTTTAGGCAATATCAGGAAAAGGAGAGTTGGGCTCATTTTAGAATCAGGACCATGCTATTTTTGCTTCAGTTAGGGAAAACTTCTGGAAAAGACACTGAAATCTTGCATTATTTTTGTAGCTGTGATGTTCACCCTTTTTATGATCTGGCTGGTTTTCCAGTTAACTTTCTTTCTAATTTATTTATAGATGAAGACTGATACCAACTATAAAAGTAWTTTTTATTTATTATGTTCACTTTATTTTTTTATTTGCACAGTATGTTCTAATTTGAAAGTCTCAGAGAATACTTTCACAGGGAGATTTTTTTTTTCTTGTGTGTATTCCAGGCACACATATATCATAGTCTTGATGAGACTGGAATACACCGTGGACCTTAAAAATTTATTACATTTGCTTGACTGAAGGAAGTGGAATCTGGATGGAAATGATAAAATTATCTTTTTTCAAAGTAACCAATATCTCATGAAAAAACAGGGTAAGTAAATATCCATGCTTAGAGGGAAACACCATTTCAGTATTCAACCAGCAAAACAGATCTCTGGTACTTCCAAGACTACTAAAATCAGAATAGATGAATGTTTGACTATGTCAAGCTTTCATCATCTTGATTTTGTGAGTCAGAGAGTTACTGCTACATTTCACTGCCCAAAAGTTGCTGGGAAACATGTATGTTCAAAACCAGATGGGACTCTGCATTATGCCAGATATTCACAGTTGAATTTTATTTTCATTTTTTTCTTTTTCTACTTCTGGGAGGAGGAGAGTGAAGATCATTATTTCCTTTTCATTAAGCAGACACTTCATCTCAAAGGAGATCCAGTTCCTTTCAGTCAGATCAAGCAACTTACGTATCATTTCACTGTCATTATGGGTTCTGGCTTTAATAGCAGTTGTAAAAAAAAATCTTACTAGCTGCATTCTATACTACAAAATAATTGTGGGTTGCTTGATTAACAGGAGTATTTTAGAACAAGATTTTTAAAAAGTTACTATGGATTTTTYCTTAACATTAATTAGTGGTTTAGCTTGATATACACATTTAACTTGTGAAAAACACAAAAGTACAAAGCAGRGGCTACCTTTAAGTAACCTGCTTTCAGACTTTCTTTTACCTTGGTTAAAGTATTTTGCATGAATGTGGYTACATTTGCACACCCTTTTTTCAATAATTCTCTGATGTTCCTAAYTGAGATGTGTGCAGACTCAAACTGTTGTTGTTATGAGGTCATGCTGGTGTACATTGCTCTTTGGAGCTGGGTAGAACTGTTTTTGCCATTCTGTCTGTGYCTTTTGTTTAATATTAATGTTAAGGATCAGTTTCTGCTTTGCTTCTCTTTTTCTTCAGTTTTGGCAAACGAGTGAAGGTTTATGGGACACATATGAGATCATTTATTGAGTGTTACAAGAAGCACATTCTGCACGTAATTTGATACAAGAAGCTACTATGGTAGATACATTTTGATTTTAAGTGGTAAATAAGTTTGGTGAAACCCACATAACTTGTCAGTGTAAGTTAAGCTGCTCAGGAACTAGACAAGGATACACACTGGGCCATTCAGTTATTCTTTTACTAAACTGGTAAATTAGCATGTGAAAATCCACATAACCTGTCATTGTGTAGGTTAAAATTATTGCAAATGGGTCTATGATACACAGTGGGCTATTTTAGTATTTTTTTTTTTTTTTAATTGTGCTGGTAACGGATAGCTCTATTTTGTACATTGGAGCTGCTAAATCCGTATCCTGTTGACTTTGGCTTCTTTCCTCTTGCACCACCCAGCCCARCCTGTGTGATGAAGGAGCTAGAAGACTCTCAAGGCAAATGAATCATAAAAGGGGCATTCCTGTATTTTTCAGGTTCAATATGTTATTCAAAGCCCCACATCTGAAGGCAACTAAATGAAAGAATCACATACAACTTCTTTCTGTGTAAGAAACTTGAGGCCTCCATGTATGTTGTTGCTTTCCATAATCTTAACAGTTGCTTTATGAATTAAATAAATTAATGAATCTGATGTCTTCATGGCTTCATCACCCATCTCATCTAAATAAAGTTTATCTATGATAATAGGATTGGATAATGAATACAAATCAGCTGCACTTTAATTAGAGTTTTAACTTACCTTTAACTGAGTTTTGAATTTTTAACTCTACTGAAATTCTTCCTCTTATCAAATCATTATTCCCCTTGATTTCTT
>NW_026623232.1:9739941-9800664 GCF_030028575.1 Malurus melanocephalus
GCAAAAATCCAAGACTGATAAAACTTTGGGAAAGAATAAGTAAGAGTATTTAGAGCATAAAAGTAGTAATGCAGGCCTCCCCACCAGCTCTCCTAACAGAGCAGCTCACGTGGGATCTGCCCAAGATCACCTTAGAGTTACTGCGCTCTCCCTCTGAGCCAACCAAACTCTGCCTGTTTGACAGGATCCTTTTTTCAGTGTGATGGAGGTACAGCTTCATATCTGTGGGCTCAGCCACTGCCTCATTCAACACAGTCCACTGCACATTCAGGTTGATAGAAATTATGTTTAATCATTAACAACCCAGAGTAGGATTGATTAATTAACAGTGATAAAACTTTTTAWCCCAGTAAGCTCTCTTGTCCCTCACCCCAAATTTTCAACTTAAAATTTACAGTCTCTTACTTAGATTGTTGTCTTTCTTAAAGTTTCACTGCCTTTTTCTTAGCAAAAGGATTTCCTATATTCCATGGAAAATAAAATGGTGTGGATCTGCACAGATGGCAGGGGTATTGTGGATAGGCTGCAGTTTCTGAGAAGGGGCTCTGAACTCTACATCACACATGTGGTGAGGTCGGCATGTCCGAGATGCCCACAGAGAAAGGTCATTTCCCCAGGACTTTCAGACATCTGTTATTTTCATTGGAGCTACTGATCCTGTTTCTGCAGGAATGCTAGATACCTGGACACCTAGACAAATTCACTCTTTACCAAGCACACAGGACTGTCAGGCCAAAATGAGGAAATAATCAGGCTGCATGGAGGTGCAGTTTGAGATGTTAGACATGGACACAGGTCTAGCTGACACTTTGGAGGGTTCACTCAGCGCTGTGAGGAACCAACACGCTGCAGGACCAGATGTCTTCATGTTACCCTGTTTTTACTTCATCTGATGAAAACAATTTCTGTATTACTCTTTACCAAAGGCTTCCTTATCTTGGCTTTCACACCACACTGATGATGAAGTATCTGATTTCTTGCCCTCCTATCCCAATATCTTCCAGCTTTTAAAGTCACAGTACTTTCCTCACCAACTATTTTCTCCRGATATTTAGAGAAGGGTAGAAGCGGCTTAAAAACTACCACTCTTAATCTATTTACAAAACTCACACAAAAATAAGCTTCACTTGGTGTTGATGGGTTATGTCTTTGAACCTTCATGTAAATTCATGCCCTGACCTCTTGTTACCTGCTGGAGTTTCATGGCTTTTGAAGGAGTCGAGCTAAAGCAGTGGAGGAGCACAGTGCACACAGCGACCAATGCTGAGCACCACAGGGAGAGCATTTCCTTCTTCTGTACTTCTTATTCTGGTGTGCTAACAGAGCAATTGAAATCGCCAAGTAATCTGCTGAATTAATTTACACTTTGACAAAAACTTATCACTTCATTACATTTGCACAACCAAAATAACTCTCAGCTGAAGTATAACAAATCCCTTTGATCTGTCAAATGTGGCAAGAGTATTTATTCATTCATTTGTTCCTTTATGCAGTGATTTGCATGTATGTACTGCAGAGTGTCTTAGTCCAAAGACCAAGTGAATATAAAATAACTGTTGTTCAGTAACTGAGGTGGGTTATTTTATTGGATATTACAGCCACAAAATTTTTATGATAGAATCAGAGAATCACAGAATATCTTGAGTTGAAAGGGACCCACAAGGATGATGCAATGCAGCTCCTGRCCCTGTACAGGACACCCCAAAAGTCACACAATTTGCCCGAGAGCATTGTCCAAACATTTKTTGATCTCTTGGTCAKKCTGTTGCTGTGATCACTTCCCTGCTTCCCATCAGTAAGAACACAAGGGCTTCACGTAACTTCATAGAACTGAACATTTGTTTTCAAATTTCCAAAAATGACATAACAGTGAAATCTTGGGCATTTGAAAAGCAAAGCCAGCAGAAGTGGGTGGAGGATTTTGAGCCCTTTATATTGTCAAGGAATTTCACCAATTCTGACATTTTTATGGGTTTTTTGGCTGTTATTTATACACAAGAGAATATAATTGTTTGTATGAAACAGAATAACATGCAATCAATAGCTCATACACAAMCTTCCCCGGCCAGAATTCTGGGATAACCTATCATCTGCCTTTTCCTGCACACTGCCTGATAGATGAGGAAGAAGTATAAGAGAACAGACTGTGCTATCAGCCTGTAGATTAACCTTGGTCCTTTGTTTCAGTTCCTTACCTGTTAAGTATGGAATATGTTACCTATCACCTCTGCAAGTTTCTGAAATCTCGATATAAAATGTTTTATATTATTAGTGTGCATATAAAAGGAAAAGGTTTCCATTTATTCAGCTAATGTCAATGCCAATGTTTAAAACTGGTCAACTGTATCCCTAAAAAAAGCCTTCTTTCCCTCCTGTTCCATAGAAGAGGAGGAGAAATATCAGGCAAGGAGGAGGCTCAGAAGAATGTGTTCTGCAGAACCAAAACTCCTTTTTATGGGAATTTGCAATAAAGCTCTGCTTTATTCTCCAATCAAAACTTCGAATTCCACTGTAGCAGCAGCCAGGTCCATTTTCCCTCTTCTCCCACTGAGTGCTGCTCTTCCAATTTCACTCATAAAAAATATTATTTTAGGAAAGCATAAAATCAGTTCCAATTTCAAGGTCTGTAATTCTAAGGCTGAAAAAAAGCTATTTGAATATTACATGTTTTGGTTTAATCCAAAAAGTAAAGCTTGAAAATCCACATGGGTTTTCTGTTCCTTCTCTCTGGCTGAGATTGATGAAAGCATGAAAAAAAAAAAAGAGAGAAAGAAAAATCAATGAGAAAATAATAAAGCTGGAGTAATCTTATAATTGAATTATCATATGTAATGACATGACAGGGGATTGTTTATACCTGTATCACTTAGACACCAGTTGTGCTTTTTAAAACAGTTTTTGGTATATATTTCTGTATTATTTATTCTAAATTTGGGCTGACAAATGAAACGAGCTACTGTGAGAGCTGATTTCAGTAGAAGGGGACTGATGTCTTAGATTCTGAGAACAAATCTACTGATGAAATTATAACTTTAAACCAACCTAGCAGTTTACATGTGTGTGTGTGTGTGTGTGTGTGTGTGTACAGGCATGTGGGAGTTTGTAGGTGTGCATTGAATCATGTACTCATATAAAAACATAGTAACAAGCTGTCACTCCTTCCTATTGAAAACACAGCATTAAGAAAACAGTCCTGCACCTATATACACTACTAATTATGATCACAGCCAGGACACTTTAAAGTCATAAAGAGAAATTCTAAAGAAAGTGGTTCTAAATGGCCTTCTTGGAAATCTTAAAACCAAAAACAACTCACAAAATATCACAGTCAAGGGAAAATTCAAAAATTAATTTTAGGGAATTCAGAATKATCTAGTTCAAGAATGCTGCTCATCTAGATGGAAGAATTATGGACTTTTCAATAGAGAAATACATTCCTTCTTAAAGGAAGGAGATTTTTTTTTCAAGAGTATTTTCAAAATAATGAATAGCAGAAATGGCAGATGAAGCTCAGCAGAATTTTGTCCTGACAGAGAAAATGGCGCACAAACCCCAATATGAACAGTAAACAAGAAAAATTATATAAAAGAATATGTTTATGGTAGGCCATAGTATTTCTAATTTTCTAGATCTATCTTGAGCCAAAAGTTGACTGCCCTGATCCAGAGGGGCAAAGCAGTGTGAAAAATCTTCTTGCAGAGTCCTGACCTAGCCCTGGCAGTGGCTTATTCACCACCTGACAGCTGAGTTCTTCAAGTGGTTGCTGAAGTTTATAGCTTTGTTTTTACTGTGACATTTTACAAAGCAAACACAAGTGTGTGGGGTACTTTTCTCTTTACAGGTAAAATCGAAATCACATATTAAATTGTCACACTGAAAAAATAAATAAGTCAATGAACCTTATATAATGACATCTAAAAGAAAATACTGACATCTGCCAGCACCAGCCAGCTATTTTGACTGCAAAGACAGGTCTTGCAGAAAACAATATTGTTAACTGGAACTAAAAATGACAGTTTAAAAACACAAATTAAGAACTATTTAGAAGAAGGGACATTTGACCACTAACTCCAAAAAAGATSAATCACTGTTATCACCATTACCATCATGAGAGCAATCCCTCTGTTATTAAATTCCTACCCTACCCAAGTAAAGCATAGTTATTTCTAAACCACAAAACCTCTGTAGCCATCAAAGTTCAAACAAGAAAAAWCCTCCTCCTTATGTGTAATTCCACATTAGAACACCCTGTTCATGCTTTTCTGCTACTCAATTATTCAGTCAAGAAACAACAAGAAAAAGGAAATTTTGCATATGAAACAAATGGCAAATGTTTGCACCTGCTGAAATGTTGCTTTTCTGGAAGGAAAATTGCTCATTCTTTGTACATTGAGTAGTCTCATAAAAAAAGTGCAGAACCACAAGTATTCATAACATAACTACAATATTTGTTCCACTAATTTATTTATTAAAGATCTTTTAAGTAAATACTGACAAATAAAACCAGACTGTTGTTTACATCTCTGAAAAATAATAAACAGGAGACAATTAACTGCTAATTATTTCCACCTGGTGAACTATTTTGAGAAGTTTTGATTAATTAACAGTGGGGATCTATCACCATCATTTGCTGGTAAGWAGGGGAAAAATAACAATTTACAGCGAATCAACATTAATCTGAAGCGAGGTCTTTGTCCATTTTCTGGGTCACTGCCACTAAACTCATTATAGAAATAATGGGCAAATGCAGCCACTGTTAATCAATATAACAATATGATTTCCTTTATGAAGCTGATGGCAATTATGGGGAAGTCTGGAAAAAAAATTAAAGAAGAAGTAAAAAAGTATGTTCTTTAAGAATGAACCTGACCTTACTCTTAGCTTGTCACAGAGGAAAATAAAAACCTGKTTTTTGTTGATTTTCAAAATAAAAAAGAACAATTTGGAAACAATGGAGTGTTGTTTCAGTGCTCCTTATCTTAAGTTGATGCCTCCTTATTTCCCTGAAAAAATGAGAATGGAGAAAGATTTTAGGCTATGATTGACATCCCAGTTGTTTCTCAGTTTCCCTGGACCAGTGACTGAAAGATTATCAGTTGTGTCCAGGTTTTATTTGGCAATGTGCAATAATCCAATTGCCCTCAGTGACGCATCCTACCCACTCTACATTTTCCTCAGARCCCATCTTACACTTACTCTTGAGATGCTGGACTTTGATGACCCTTGCRGGTCTTTTTCCACTCAAGATATCCAAGGATTCCTGGATTCTGTGAACATAAAGGGACACATGTCATCCCACTGCAAATAGTTCATAGTTTAGGATCCTCCAGGGGAATTTTTCAGGAGATTAATGAACTTGTTTGCTGTATTTACGCCAATGAGCAGTGAGTTTGAACACAGGGATAAYTGACAGAAATGTTATTTATTATATATTTAATTATACTGAGAATTCACACAGCGCTGGATGAGCATGTTTTTATAGCAAAGCAGTAAAAATCAATGTTAAAATATAACATGTGTAAAATGTATTTTTTTTTAAAAAAAAAGAGGAGACCTAAACACTTTCCCCCCCTTATTTTTCTAAATGCACCCTTTTTCTTCATCTTCTCAGTTGATTTTTATCTCTCAGCTTTTTGAATTTCATCTGGGCACATGTGAGATTTACTCATGGATCTACAGACTTATTTACCTACTGCTATTATTTTATAGCATGCATTCATTTTTGAGCATATGTGATTGCCAGACAGTGCCATTTTCCTGTGGTACCAGTCAAGATTTGAGGCAAACATAGTTGACAATTATCTCCTTTCATTTTTTTGTCTTTTTTTACTTAGTCAATAATAATAACATCAGCTGATAGAGATATATGAAAGGCAGACTGTTCTTAGGCTACTCTTCAATGTGTAGAAAACAAAAATAATGAACATACAATTTTTTTGCAAGAAATTTTTCATTTCCATTTGAAATTAGGAGAATCCTTTATTCCTGTTTTTTTCTACTGTGCAAACAATCCTTATGCTTCATCAAAATAGCATGCAAAAGATARCATATTTGATGACCTTTGCCTGAAAAGCAAATTCTGCTGTCAACTATCCTGCAGAAGAAATGGAGAAATAGAATGAAAATATTTAATACTTTTTTTTTACCATTTTCTGTCTTTTTAAAACTTTTTTTTTCTTTTCATGCATAGTTTTCTTATAATCTTCATKAATTTCCTGCATAAAAAGGCAAATTTTGCTGGTTAAGTTGGTTATCTTGCAGAATGAGGTTAAGAAGCCAAGAAAAATAGAGCAGTTTGTGCATTAGGAGGGTAAACAGCAGCCAGTGTACCATAGGTTTAATTTCCATTCAGAACTCATGCTAGGAGAGCTAATTGTCTCTGGTGCTCTGTAACATCTGTGACCCATGCTCAGTTATTGAGCTAGGAGGGAAATTTCGAGTTCCAAACAAAATGTGACAGATTGGTTACAATAAATGCACTGTCCCCGTTCATTGCAATTGTTTTTCTTTAATAGGTAAAATGTAAATTCCAGTTCCTGATAAGGTTCAGATAAAGTAGCACGTGCAAAGTTTATTTGTTTTGTGCCTGGAATATATGGACATACCAGAAATGTTTCCATTTACTCTAAATTTGTGGTCTCACTCYGAGATGCAACAATCCAAATGTGGCTCCTCTACAAGTTTAGTTGTACTGGAAATTAACCCCTGGATTAACCTTGTTAGCAAACATAATAATAATGTGCAATCCCACTTTATTTCCACAGACCTTAAGCATTGGTAGAGAAGGAAGAGTCCTTGCACAGAGTGGGTGTTGCCACAACACACAGCACAAAGCTAAGACAGACGAGTTTTGTTTTTAACCTTTTGAAAGAGGGCTCAGCAGCTCTTTTTAGTGCTTTGATGAACAGGTACTCTGGGTTGAGATCAAGTTCTTTCCAGACACTGATATAGGAGAAAAGAATTAGAGAAATGTCAGGCCTACATCAAATTGTATGACTGAGAGCTTAAGAGCTACGGAGAGAAATATGACTTCACTTTCTGTAAAAATCAAGATTACTTCCTTTTTAGGAGCAAAAGACAAAGAAAGCGCATGTCAATGAAAGATAAAATTGAAGAAAATGCATATCATAATTTTTGATTGAGCTTGTGCTGTTCCCTCATTGCCGCCAACACAGGCACAGAAAGTTGTTCTCTTAAACTCAGTTAATCCATGAAAAAGGGTTCAGGGCAGCATTCCTACTTTCACTTAAACTCTTTTACATGACATCCAAAATGTAAAGCACCAGGGGAAGYTGTTCCTTACTCTTGCCGAAACAGAAGGTTTTCCAGTGTAATAAGGCAAAATTCACACTGTGAAAGTACTGAGAAAAAGGGATTAGATCAGCCACATGTTGGGTGGAAAGGAGCAGCTATTTACCAAAACACAGTGACTCTCTACAACACGCTAGGAAAGGAAATTAAGAAAGCTSTCTCCATCTGAAGCTGCAGGGGAAATTTAGGGAAGCAGAATGTAATTAACCTAATTGAAATTTGTCAGGGTACAGGATTTTTCCAGAATGACTTTATCATGAAACAAATGAGCCACTGGCACAGGCATTCACTTTTAGCAAAGSAGCAGCTTTGATCTTTTGTGCATATCTATGCTAAACTCCAAAGACTGATCATGMATCAAGCATTCCGGCCTCTGTACTGTTTGTTCTTGGCAAACAAACAATAAAATCCAGTTGGTGTAACAGGACATCTTGAACAAACAGTCTGTAATTGTCAATATTTTCACTGGTRACATAAATGAGAGAAGTTGATTGTTTTTCACGGTCTTGCAAAACTTAAGAAAATCTTGGTATTGCTGTCATAAAACACAGACACCCTGCACAAGAAAAAAAATCAGCAATATATCACCTGTACTTTTTTTCAGAGACTCATCCAGCAACATCTTTGGAAGCTGCAATTCCTTTTTCTGTGAACAACCCTTGGACAGGGAAGTTCACTGTATACAAAAGCTGCATCAGCCTTTAGATGTGCTCTGTTTCTTCTTCACTTCATTCCTCTTCAGGAGGAAAAGAAAAGCTGGGAATATTTTAATACAGTCATTGTTAGATAGATAAACTGAGATGGGGATGGATTTAGTGACACCTAAATTTTATGCAGCATTTCAGTAGCAGAGCTGAGAATGCTGAAACCTGCTTTAAACATTTCTTTCACCAGTTCTCTCTGTGGTCTGTCCTGAAATTTACAGTTGGTATATTAAAAAAAAAAACCACAGGCCAACTATTTTGTATTAATTACAGTCCTGATTTCTCCAMCCACATATGCAGCTCAAAGATTAATCCACAAAAACTTCTGAGTCCATTGAAAGAGCAATATTGTGGTTCAATTTAACACATTCTCAATTTCAATTTCTTGTTCCCAGGCTAATGATTTTACCATTCCCTAACTCATACTGCCTTTTCTCCTTTCTAGTCTAGCCACTTTACTGAAAACCTTAAACCTTACTAAATCTAGTTGCATTGTTCCTTTTTTCTTAATGCGTGTCTGGTCTTGGTGTTATTGGAGAATATAATATTTTAGTGTTGGAAGAAAATAACTCCACTGTTACTGTATACACATGTTCCTATGAGATACTCATCTGTTTCCTGTAACTCTGCTGTCCAATAAAATATGGACAGCTATTTAATTTTATATTAAATATATATATATATATATATATATATATATATATGTATATTATAAATATAAAATTGTCTCAAAGACATACAATAGAATCTTTCATCCCACACAGTGAACAAGAACGAGTAGGAATTAGCAGTAAAGTGTTGTTTTACAAAGTGTTTAGAAGAGAAWTGCTTCTTTACCAGGAATTTTGAAATGGGAGTATCAGCAGATTTTAAAAAGCTCAACTAAACATGTTATAAYGTATAAAGTGTGGATGTCAACAACATCTGTCTCTTTCAAAAGAACATAAGTTGATTCCTCCTAAGAAGGTGGGCTAAAGGAGAAGAGGGGAGTGGAGCAGGATGTAGGGCTCTCTGGAAGGCAACATCGAGGAAAAGGCTTCCTGCTGATCCCATGGTGACTGGAATAGGGTGTCAAGGGTCTCTTACTGCATGCAGAAATTGCCACAACAGGAAAAGGAATAGAAATCTTAGAGAGGCATTTCCATCCAGCAGTTATTTTGTAGTCCTGAGTATAGACTTTTCTGAATGTATTTGCAGAATATTTGCAGAATCTGCATGAATATTTCCTGAATAAGTGATATAGTTGTTATCGAATGTCAAATTCCGTAATTACAGAATACATTTTTTTTCAAAAAAATTGTGGTTTTCCTTTTATCTCCTGAACAGAAATTTTCAGCAATAAATTCTGAAACAAATGGAAAGTACTTAATATATATTCTGTTTTCATTAATGATATCAGTTCATTAAAATTGTTCCTTGATTTTAAGTTTGCCTCTTACTCCAAAATTGCTTGTAATAATCTCACGAAAATTTTTTAGATTCCCTTGGTTTTCTGTGGAATGTGTTCAGTAAATCATTTCAGGCATTTGTCACTTTCCTTATGGCTCAGAAGCCAAATTAAATGTCATTGGAYTGACATTTTCTTAATTTCTAATTCAGGTTTCCCAACGAGTACTGATGACCTACTAGCTTTCTTTTTGTTTGCTGTTGGGGGTTTTTGGTCAAAGTTGAAGATTTTATAAAAAGAGGAGAGAGAATCTTTAGGAACATTTATTTTGCCTCTCAAGCTCTGACTGTTCTTTATTCTRTTCTACTTCTGACCTCACATGCTCAACTAGGTTAATTCTCTCACGAACGATCTCTCAACCAGGATCGATTCATGGTCAAATCTGTGGAAGATTAAAAGTGCTGAAAATGGACTGTCTGGTCTGTAAATACTAATACATTCTGTATGAGTGAACTAGAATGACAATAAAAACTGACAGTTCTATATGTTGTTTAGTGATTTTTTAAAAATGTATTTCTCCTACAAAACCTAAACTGGTAAACATGAACCTGTAAATTCTCATTTCTTGAAAAGCACCTATCAAAATCCATGCTTTTAATGGCAACTACTCAACTTCAGAAACCATCTCCAAGTTTTGATGAAAGTATTTTGTAAATACAGAACTATGAAATGACTCTCATGTTATCTGCATAACAAAAGTTAATTGTATCCTATTACATGACCTGAGTATGATTATATYCCTTAATGACTACTTAATGGAAAGCAAGTTGCCAATATCAGTTAGAAAAGTGGTAGGGAAATTAATGCTTATGAGTGTATTTGATGAATATGTGGTACATCCAAATGTATATAGTCCCAGTGTTTGTGGGATGCGCTTGGAATCTCCTGCTTTGTGAGGGGAAGACTGCTAATCTTTCTTCTTTATTTTATTTTTTAGATTGATGGCTGATGTTGAAGTAGTTTCTCAACTGAAAAAGCCATGCTTTTGTGCATTACTTGCTTGATGTCTGACATTCTTGATGAGCAGAACTGAATGGGACAACGATGTATTACCAGGGAGCAGAAACACTAATTTTTAAATGCAACACTAAATCAGTGATGCTGAGGAAAGCTATCTACTCCTGCAGCTTTACAGATCATGAGATATCATCTCCTCTTGTTTCTTGTCGAGCCTCATAAAGAGCAGAGAAACTGGGAAACAGAGAATTCAGCTTAATTTCAAATGCTTGTCTTAAAGTGGGACACAGCTCATTTTGTTTATGGAGGTGGAAGAAATTATCAAAAGCTTGATCCACGTAGATTTAAGTTAAAGCTGTTGGATTGTAAAATCCTGAGAGGTTATTTTTAAAGATATAATTTCCATTGTAACGGGAGCTTAGTTCTATTTCAAATACAAGAAGACAATTTGGGGAATGGTTATTTAAATCCTATTTTAGCTTTTAAGAGTGTCTTAAAATGTCTCTTTTTCTCCCTTTTCCAACCTTTGAACAAAATTAGAAAAGCTTTTKGGAGAGCAGAAAACAGGTGCTTGGTGCTTTCTGCATTTACAATGTGGATAAACAAACCAGAAAAGCAGACATTCCCCCTTTTCTCCCCCCTTAAGCACAGTTTTAATGAAACCAGATCAGATGTCTAATCCCCTGGAATTTGTTTTCCAAATATACTTTTGATCACAGATGAGYAACACTTGAATCAAGTGTGATTTGTTTTTTTCTTAGTCTGAAGTTTTCTACAATTTCATCCTTGCTTAAACTTTAAAGCTAAAAAAGACTACTAAAAAGTCAGCTATTCTTTTTCTATAATTATTACTAAGGCAGACATTATGTTTGAGGGTTTTAATTAAATATTTGGCATTGAGAAAACGCATTCCTATTCTCAGAGGTTATTCTTTTTGATGTAGCTGGAGTCTGATGTCCATCTGATGATACAAAGTGACTGATGCATGATAAATCCATTGACTGCATGAGGAGACATGTTTCGGGGAAGGACAGAAGATTTCTGTCTCTCTTACAGTTTTTTTTTTCATTTACTTCTCTAGTCTGAACTGCCAAGGTTCATTGGTTTGATTCAGGCCAAGGGACTGGAGGAAGTTTGMGTAGGATCATCTGTTACTTTGACATGTTCTTGTCAGAGTTAATTATCTGTTCAGGAAAAAGAAGTGCAAAACAGGTACCTGTTATTGGCACACACACACCCTGATGTTTGTATTTACAATTCCATTACAGACCAGGAACCAAATACAGCCACAAAAGAGAAAAAAAAAAAAAATAAAGAATGTCACTAAATAAATGTGTGGAAGACCTGAGGTTGCTTTATCTGGGACTGTGATGTGGGGTGGCTCTTCCCCTTTCCTGAGGAGCACTGTAAATCATCAGGTAGGGAGGAAGCTGCCTGCTGTCAGGGCAGCTGTGTCCAGCCTTGGCAAGGTGCTCAGATGAAAGGATATTTATCGCTAGGTGAAYGGGGACTGCTTTACACCATTTTTTGTGCCTGTACATTTTTTMCTCTGGAGCTGAAAACTAACATGCCACGCTGAGAAAGAACTACTCCTTTATACCTCCACCATTGCGACTAAAGCTGGAACAAAAATCACCTGAAATTACTGAATAAAAATTAGCTCCCTCATTTTCTTGGTGCCAGATTTTCAACTTCAAAAGACATTACTTCATTTAGCTAAGGATTATGTAGTTTAAAATAAGCACCCAAAAGGAGAATTAACTCAAACTAATAAAGCAGGCAATAGAAATCAAATCAGTTTAAAGATAACAATTGCTTTGAAAACAATTAGCACTAGCTCAGATCCCATTAAATATTATGTATTACTGGGCTAGAGGGTCTAAATTAGGAAAGAGAAGAAGGGAAACAAAGAAAACTCCCATGAAAATTAAGTAAACTGATTAGTTTCACAAATACTGGTGTATATTTTTCAGTCCTTKTACTCTGGCATTTTTCCAGTTCACGTAAACACTGTTATGACGTTCATACATCATAGGCTGATTCTCTTTCTCCTGCACCATGTGACTTTTGCTCCAGGCCAACATAGTCTAAGACAGAGTATSACCCATTTGCTTGCTTTGCCTTCTGGGCTTCTTCTTGCCCTTGGCATAATTTTGTGTTACTTTCCATGTTAAAAATAATTTTGAAGACCTGATGTTTTCACCTCTGCAACAGACAGCTGTTTGACTGTGGTGATGGCAAGTAATATTTTATAGTGATTTGAGTTTTCTTCTTTATTCATTGCTTATTAAATAAAGGATGTTSTTCACTGAAGATTTCCTTTAGACACAATATCGTCAACTGCAATATTTTAATTCAGAGAATAATCATGTTAGATTTCTACTACTCTTTCCAACCTCCAGACACAGCCAGGCTGACTAGCTCTKCAGTCCTTCTGTCACCTTCGTACTTATCTTAAAAATTCACTTGAGTGCATTTGCTGCCWTTTTGCCTTCCATTTGACAATGAAGGTTATCACATTCTCACTGGATTTATATTTTTAAAGTGTCATCTTGCAATGATCAGTATGACAGCATATTTCATACAATGGTCCATAAAACCTTTGGAGAAAACCCAAGAGAGGATTAGTGCTTGTGAAAGACAAAGTGGGGAGGGAAGGAACCAAAAGATTTTTTTATGTCGTATTTTGTACAGGGAGAAAAAGGACAAATCCTTCTCTTCCCCTTTGGAGTTTRTTTGATGGTTGGTGCCACTTGCAGTACTTCTGTAATCCCCTAGATAGCACAACTTTTCAATCAGAGTGAAACATAATATCATTTTATTGCACAGAGGATTCAAACCTTTAGACAGGCAGACACTGCTTCTTTGTATAGAGAAATCTGAAGTGAAYGTGAATTGCTTGCATTGGTGGGACAGAACACATCAGTAAATAATTGTGTTGGAGATTAAACAATGCCAAAACCCTGTGGCTGGTGCAGCTACAGGAAATGCTTTATGAAGACATTGCAAATGTCACACGGGCAATGAGATTTGGCACCRAGATACATCCCATCGCATTTGGTGTAGTAGGCTGACCTGGCTGGGTGCCAGGTGCTCACCAAAGCTTCTTTGTCACTCTCGTCCTCAGCTGCACAGGGGACAAAATATACAATGAAAGGCTCATGAGCTGAGATAARGACAGGRAGAKGTCACTCACAGATTGCMATCATGAGCAAAACACATTTGGGGAAATTMACTGAATTTATTWCTMATTAAATCAGAGAAGGATAGGGAGAAACAAAACCAAATCTTAAAACACCTTTCCCCTACCCTTCTCTGTTCCCCAGCCTAGTTTTATTCCCAGTTCCCTACCTCCTCYCKACAGCTGCTCAGTGAAYGGGGAATGGGAGCTGCAATCTCCTCATCACACATTGTCTCTGCYGCTCCTCACACTCCCCRCTCCTGCACGAGTTCTTCTCACAGGCTTTGGTCTCCACAAACTTCTCCAGTCYGGGTCCCCTCCATGGGGCTGCAGCTCTTCAGGAACAGGCTGCTCCAGTGTGGGTCCCCTGCAGGGTCACAAATCCAGCCAGCAATCCTGTTCCAGCATGGGATGCTCACTCCCTAGGGAGACAAGTCCTGACAGCAGCAAATTTCAGCTTCTCATGGAATCACAGCCTCCTTTGGGCATCCCCCTGCTCCAGTGTAGGGTCTGCTCTGCAGTGTGGGCTGCAGGTGTATCTCTGCTCCACCATGAACCTACAGGGAAATCTTTTCTCCAGTGCCTGAAGAGCCTCCTCTGCTYCTTCACTGACCTTGGTGTCTGCAGAGCTGTTTCTCTCAGATATTYTCACTCCTGTCTTTGGTCACAGTTACTCAGGAGCTTTTTACCCTCCTGAAATATTTTATTCCAGAGGCACTACCATCATCACGGATGGGCTTAATCTTGGCCAGCCCACTTGGCATTGACTCTGTCAGTCACAGGGGAAGCTTTTGACAGCTTCTCACAAAACCCACCTCTGTAGCCCCTCTGCTACCA
Source organism: Malurus melanocephalus (assembly GCF_030028575.1). NCBI lineage: Eukaryota > Metazoa > Chordata > Aves > Passeriformes > Maluridae > Malurus > Malurus melanocephalus. Next base: position 9,754,379 of record NW_026623232.1, read on the forward strand.
AAAACTCACCACAGAAACCCAATATATAAATTCCTTTTATTATGGGGACCTGCAAAAAATGGTTTTGAGAAGAGTTAAATCAGTCATTGCTTTCTGACACATGGGCTTTATTGCATTTGATCTCTGTGGACATTTTTCTGCAGCRGTCACCATGGTTATTGCTGGGATTAAGCAGAAGGGTCAAGCATTCAGAAATTCAATACATATTTTCTAATACTGAGTCTCAGTTGCAGATTTTCAATCATTCCTGATGTCTGGCATGTCAATGTTTCCAGGTCAAACTCTTCTCTGTTACAACAAAGCCAATTAGAGCTGGCCAGAGTCAGTGGGAGCTGAGGCAGAGCAGGTTGGTATAATCTGACAAAGCAGGGAAGAGAATCCTCCCTTCTTCCATTAGTGAAGACTCACTTTACTCCTTTTTTAAGCTGGATGCAGAAGTTCATTATTTTTTGACTTTTTTTTCCCCCCCAGCAGGAAGTTATAGTCCCCTATGTTGAAATGATAGCTGAGTCAAAAGGGGAAAGARAGTTTAAAGGGTGACAGATGATGCTATGGGGGACTGTTGCTCACTTTGTCARCCTGGCTGAGTAATAACTGCTGAGGATCAGCTGGTTTGGAAGATACATTTTGCTGACAGAATTCCAATGCTAAGACACCAGAAAGAGGAAAAAAGAAATTCTGAATCATTGGCAGTTTAGCAAGTCTGTCAGGAATTTCTGTTAGAAATTGAAGCTGACTTCTAAATATCTCACATCCTGACTAACCCCAGAGTTAGATCTCAACTATTATAGAGCTCCTTTGGCTCTTTTATATTCTCCAGTACCATAAACCCATCATTTTAAATCAATGGGCTTAGTGGTAGGACAGTCTGCTCACTCCAAATTTAAAGGGCAAGTTCTGAAGCAATGGCTAATTTTCCAGGCATCTGAAAGAGGCAGCTTGCTGGGTCATCAGGTCTCACTGCTGAGAGCAACAACAGATGTGAAGAGAATAATGATCGATGCAGATCTTTCCCAGAAAAACTATAGCTCAAGTAGCTCTACCATTAAACTGTCAGACTCATTCTGTTTTGTGTGGGTTACTCTGCAAACTGTCACAAGTGTTGATACACCAGCCATTKTTTCATAAGCAGGCTTTTTATGTATTGCTTTTGTAACATAATTAATAAAATAAAGTTTACTTCATCTAATACCATTACTGTACTGAGCCCAGTTGGGCCTTGTCAATCTAATGTCACAGCAGTTCACAGAGGAATTTTTCTTCATAAYGTGGGAAATAGCTGTTCTTTATTTTTAGAGGGAAAAAATGGTAGATGCAGTAATTTCTAGAAGAAAACGATTAAATAATATTCTGATCATTTAGTCTTCATACAAAGGTGCTCATATTGTACCCTTCTTTTCTGTTTTGTCTCTCATAAACRTGACACATCTTTATAAATTTATTTCTAGATCTACATCATATTTTGTAATTAATAGGATAATAATTTATTCGTTCTTATAGAATGATCATAAAGTAGAAAAGTCAGGATACAGGAGAAAGGCCTGGTGTGCAACCATCTGTCTKGAGGAAGTTTTTTACTTCTGAACCTGTAAGCAATGCATTCCTTGGATGTCATCATAGATTTGTCTTTCAAAATTTAGAACTTCCAGGCATTTTGAGAAATGCTTAAAGTATTTTAAAATACTTTAAAAAACTGTCTGAACCCAGGAGCATTGCTTTGCAAGATGTTGAAACAGCRATATCTTCACAAAGCCTGAAGAGCTTTTTAATTTTGTATATGTTCTCACATTTTTATAGATTCATTCAAATGTTACACAAGAATAATGTGAAACAGGAATTATGAAATAATTCATGACTTTTCAAAGATACCTTTCTCTTATGATATTTGAATAGTTGCAGGTCAACTGGTGAAGATAATTTAATTGATCCATTCTTCTTGGAAATTATCATCGCAGGAGCAATAAAGGAAGTATTCTTGCAAATGCAGTTTGCATGGCTTATTGTTTACTGTATATCTTTATGATTATTCCCATTGTATGAAAAAGGACCATCCACTGGGCATAGTAGATGGCTTGTATTAGCAGCGAAAGAGAAATTAATRCAACAGTTCAAAATTCTAATTCAAGTTCGAACCCATGAAGGATGCATAAAACTGTCGTTGAGACAATAACAAAATCTCTTAGATTCGAAGTTTAGGGTTTTTTTACTTCCCAGCAAGTGGTTTAAGTGCTATGTTATCGCATCAGGACACCTTCCTTTGGGATTCTTAAATGAACATTTTATATATTTCAGCCTTTTAGGGGGTCTTCCACCACTTGCTCACAACACAAAATGTAACCATCTTCTRTTGAAATGTTCGTAAACATATTTCAGTTTTATGTGATGTAATTTGAACCAGAAGGAGCTGAGAAATTATCAATGAGCCCAAGTGGCTATTTGTGGCTGCAATAAAGCCACTCCAATATTGCACACTTGTACRAGGCACCACGTAATATAAATGAGATCACCTAACGAAGAAAGAACACACCAGCAAGATTAACACCTCAGGGAAGGGCAGGRAAAATTGTGAGATTCAAGGGCCACTATTCATGTGAGGAGTTCTCTTGTGCAAGCAGATTAAAGCCAAGGCATCCTCAAAGAGAAATAACTTTGCACATGAGGAAACATTGTGTAGTGTTTGAAATTAAAAGAGCTACTGCTGTAGAAAAGAGTTCACAGTTCCTCTTCCARTGAAAGGACTAAAATGATGGTCTCTCCTGCTTCAAATGAAGGTATTTAGTTCTTTCACTGTTTTTGTTCACAGGAAATTGTGAGTGACATGAGAGCAAAGGATTTATCTTCTCTGGCTACACTGAGGTGATGCAACAAAATTGCCTGKTTTTGTCCTTGATGAATGTAGTTGAAAGTGATTTACTTTCTCTTTTTACTGTGAGTGTTGTCCAATCATTTTTTTCCAAGACTGTAGTCTTCTAGTAGGTGGAAATTGTTCTTTAGAGAAAACACTGCTTTGACAGTTTGTTTTATGTCACTGTGTAATGTAAAACCTAGTTGGCACATTAAACAATGGTGTTGGAATTAGATTCTTCAGCAGGAAATCTGCCACCATCTTCCTCCTAAAAATGGCTTGTCTAAGTGAAAGACAAGTGATGGCCATGCAGAAGAGACTATCTGAACACCAAGATAACACAAAAAACTTTGACTTTTTTTTAAATAAACCTCATCTAAGCTGATTTCTTTTAATGTTTTAATCCATTCTTTTGTAGTATTTTAATTGTGAAATTATTAGAATACGTTCCTTGACTCTGATGTTATTTGCTTTTTGAGAAACTCCGTTTTTTGTGGAAGTTTTCCATGGAATTTCATTTCTTATAAAATCACCTTCCACAGAACGGCCTGGATCATGGAGGGGACTAATGTGAAATTAAAAATTAATTCATAGGTAATACAAATCCTGATAGAATTTTGATAAAAGCTTTTCTGTGAAGCTTTCAATGATTGCTTGATGTGGAATGAAACACTGTTTATTTTCTGATATTATTTTCCTATATTATGAGCATTAGCATGTAATTCCATCTGTGAAATAAAAAATAGATTTTATATTTATGTATGCAGCAATTTGCATTTAAAATTAATCTTGTGCATCACCCCTGCAGAGATTTTTGTCCCAGTATATGAACCTTATCATCTCAACAGCCTTATAGTATCAAAACTTTTATGTACATAATACACTGTAATGCTTCTGTGAGATACTGTGTTAATGTAGTTTTATGAAAAGTTTTCTGTTGGATGTCTTCCTCTATCATAAATCAAGTTTTTCATGCAGATGTGACCATTTTCGCAGTGTTTTTCTCAAGAAAAACTGCTAAATAGAAAATCTTGTCAAAGCAAAAACTTTGCAGTTGTTCCTTTGCACTCTCATCTTCAAAGCAGAGGCATTCACAAATGGATGWGCAAACACATCCATATCCATCTGTCCTGTAAAATGCCATTAGCTAATGGGAATTTTAGGAATCTTTCCTTACAGACAATTATTTAAGACTCAAATTCATCCTCCAGTAGTACATTTTCTATTTGACTATTCTGATTTGTCTCATATTTCACAAACCTTCCTTCATTTTTTTCTTCCTCCTGTTTGCCTACACCACCCTAAAAGTCCCATACTAAGAAGAGAAACATTCACTGAGGAACTTCTTTGAAAAATGTGCTTTAGTGGGYTAACTGGCAGCTGATAGAATAAATCCAGGCCATCAACACACCAAGACACAGTGGTGGTCACACCATGAAAGGAAAAGTGAGATTTCTAGGTATTCTGTGTTGAAGGAGGTCCTCTCATTTGTCTCCACACCTTGCCGTRTTGCTGTTGCTTTATCATGAGTCAGCAAAGATGTTGTGGTAGAAAATCAAGAAGGTTCATTGGTTCCATCASATCCATCAGGTTTTGGCAGGTACCAGGGTCAATTTGAAGTAAACTGGTGGCTAAAGTAGGGTGCCAAGTTGTGGGAAACCTCAGTAAGCTGGTCAGAAAAGGACCCATACCTACCCACAGGCAGGAGGAGCTCCCTGACTGCCACTAAAGGGTGGCGTCAAGTCAGCGCCATCCAGTCAGAAAATGTAATTGTGAAATAAAATTTCTGYTTTCTGAGACACATACAATCCTCTTTTCAACATTACATAATTAAAGAGAGGTTTCAGTAGTTAAATAGAAGKTKTTTTTGTCAGTTCAWATATGCCTTAGCTGAATGTTTTTTCTCTTYCCCACGCTCTTGTTCTTCATTATCATAATTAAGAAGCTACAAAAGAACACTTTCTAGATTTTTGCTATTATTTTGAAACAACTTTTTAAATTTCTTCAAAGAAGCTATTTTATCAAAATCTTTTAGGAGAGATTTTAATTGATTGCAATTAAGAAAAGTTAAGAATCTGAATAGGCAAATAAATGTAATCAAAATGAAAAACTGAAGATAAAGTGACKAAGGCTAAACTATATTTGTGGTTTTATGATCAGTGCCATTGACATTTTCAGAGAAAAAAATAATAAAATTTATTTATAATACTTACTAGAAAAATTATATAAAATATTTACTATATATATAAGTAGATTATTTTTTTACAATTTTAATGCTATTTTAAAAATCTCTTTTTTAACAYCTTTTAGTTTAACAAATTTTATATCATCATATCAAAGCAGATGTTTTTGCATTTCCATGCAAAGCAAATTTSATCTGTCAAAAATTCAAAACAGTACCAAAAGCTGCATTTTGAAATRAGAGTAGACATAGAGCTTTCCATTGATCTGTGCCTGAAAAAAAAACTACAAGAGTCACAGAAGGTTTTGAGTCGAATGGGACCTCAAAGGATATCAAGTTCCAAACCCCTCTCTTCTTATCTTAGGTATATTTTTTTTTTTTTTCTGTTTAGGTGAAGAATAGACAGATATATAAGGATTTCTCTAGTTMTTTGTTCATTACTTGAACTCAACCAGACTCTCACTTTCTTTCTCATTGCTTTTTTTCCTCTCTCTTGTGGTGGTGACCAAAAATAACAGTAAGTCATAATGAATTTTTTAATMCTAATACACTGCAAATAGAAACAGGAATCTATTTTGCTGGATTTAATTCTCATAAATTCTTGTATTCTTTATTTCAAAACARGAAAAAGCTATCCAATGGCTGGCTACTTTATTTCTCTGAAATGTATTTGCCATTTGTTACATAATTTTTCAAGTTTGTCTAATGATTTTCAGATGCTAAAAATAATGAATTTTTGAAAACTTACATGAAACACCATGAAGATGCTGTCTACCTTCTCTGAAAGAAGTCCCAAAAGAAGGATTTTGTAAGTCTTTCGTCTTAATTTTTATTGTGTTTTGATATTCTTTTAAAAAATAAATAATTTTATTATTGCATCCAAGTTATTCATGATAGTCCATAAAAAGTAACTAGTTTGTTAAACTTTTTACTGGAACTCTGATCTGCAGAGAAGTACTTTTCTTCCTCTTTTACTGGAGGAGGCAGTGGAATGATATGATAAGGACAGGAAAGCCATCCTCAAAGACCTGCCCCACCATAGATCAGAACTTGTTTCATCTACAGGCCTTTCCAAAGCTATATTAGGTGTGATACAGGAAGAATGACATTTTATGCATCCTGTTTTACCTATTTCTCTTTAACTCTGTCTGCTGAATAAACTAAAGCTAGTGCAACACTTTAATCTCAATCAGATTGTGAATGTCAAATGATCTGCTTAAAAAAAATTAAAAGTAATTATAATTGAAAAATGTACTGAAATTAAGAATAGGGTGATGCTTTACTAACATATTRTAATCTGTATCTGACCTTTTTTGTTATTTTGGATTTTTCTTCTAAAAYAAACAAGGTAGATAGGACAGTAATTTAAATCAATGTTTTTAGTTTTAAGACTGTTATATAAAAGTTAGAGAAGTTTTATTTCATGTTTTATTTTATAATTTATTTTCTAATCAAGAAAGCTTTAACAGTTTCCCTCTACATCTCTTACTTCAGTCTTTAATGGGCAGTAAATTTAGTCCTGATTTCTCAGACTTTTTTTTTACTTGCACTCTTCACTCCTGATTATTTAATGCCACTGTGGTACTTTTTCTTCAAAAATACTCTTTAGCTTCTTAGGCTTGTTTGAACTAATGTGTAATCCAGAGACTGCAACTAAGAACAGATATCAGCTTGCAGAGGCATAGTGGCCCATGTTGTGTATTACCCTTTCTACAGAAATTTTTCTCCTGAGGACTAGAGCTAGGAATTSTGCACTGAGTGAAAACTTAACTGAAACTTAGCAAAGATTCATAGCATATAAAACAAGAATTGAGAAAGAAACTGCCTTTTTATAAAAAACATAATCTGTTGTATTAAAAACATATTGTGTTTAGAGGACAAAAGAAGACAGATTTAGTGTTGCAATTGGTTACATATTGTAGCATTTTTAATCCTTATTGTGCAGTGTAATTTTGTGTGTGTGTCTGTGAATTTCTGTGGGGTTATTTTCCAGTCGTGGGTAAATATGTTTAACGTATTTTTCCCAGTTATGTAAATTTAATGRTTGATCAACTAACATCAGACCATTCTTTTGCAGTATTTCATTGCAGGTGATTTTCCCTAGAATTTGATTAAATTTTTAATTTCTTCCTGTATCACCTGAAAGTTTTCATCATCCTTTAAAAACCTGAGAGTCAGAATAAGATATTTCACAATTAGATATTTCTATCTTTTACAAAATTCTATATACAGAATTAAATTAATCTCACCCAGAACCTCCCTGATTTACACAAGGTTTGTATAAGCACATTTTAGTTACTGTATTGCCTGGGATTTACAGCTTTCTTGCCAAACAGAGCACAAAATTTTTTCAAGGTGACTTCTCCCTAGGATTAGATGGCCACAAGAAATGGATTAGCTGGATTTTACCTTTCAGTTATGTGATCATGTTTCAGTTATGTAATAATACGTTTGTCGGACTTGTATAACAGTATTGTATTGACTATTTTTCACCTGTAAAATGACAGCCTATATTTTTTCAGTTTATAAATAAAAACTCTGTACTAAATTGAGTTCCAAAATTGTAGTACAACTATTTTCACGATTTAAACTTGCAACCCAGCACAGCATAAAATCAGCACTGTTGAATACATTTTTAATTCCTTAGGAAGCATATACTGATTATTATTAGCTATATGACGATAAATGTAAAATGTAGAAGATTGAGTAGTACTTAATTACTACTTATATAACCTTTTTTCAAATTTCAGATAGCATACTCCATTTATTTTCTCTCCTGCTTCTTAACGACCAAAATCCATATGGCTGATCACATTTCTGCATATATATGTCAGTACAAAGGAGGGGTAACTCAACTAAAGTACTAAAATTAGCCCAATAAAAAATGAAAGAATCTGAATGAGGTTTTTCWTACTAACTAGGAAATAAAGGATCTAAGATCTATGCATAAATATGAATATTCTGTGTTGCATATCTGTTGTTTCATATAACTTAGGCTTTAACCTCTTCTAGGCAAAAACTTTGTTTATTCTTTAATTATTTTCATATTTCTACCCTTACGGTTTTCAGTATTTCCTTTAGGCAGTTCCAGGTCCCATGTAATAAATAGGAAAAGGGAATATTTTTGTGAAAGAGCAGTCAATAATTTAAAGCACCTTAAACAATGCACACTGAAAACCACTGTAAGTGGTAAGTGAGCTGTATACACTTAAGAAAATAATTAAAGTTTGGAGTAAAAATTCCTATTAAGAGAAATGTAAACATACTTGTGCATTAAAATACTGTGAAAGCAGTAAACAGAAGGATAAGAAGGTCACTTATGGTCAGAAATTTTAAATATTTGGAAGTAAAGAAAAGATAAATCCAGAAACAGGCCACACACTAAAGAAGGGGCTTTATCCAAGCYAGGTTGTATATGTGTTTATTGCATAGATCCAGAAGAATGGGATCCTCCTGGCTCTTCAGTCAGCTAAAGGGCAGAGACTTGCACAGCTGAAATACATGCATTCATTATTAAAAAGTAAAGGACTGCCAAAGAGCAGATATTGCTTGTTGTCTTTATCTAAGGGCGGCAGACTTTAAATAGTTTTTTTTGATCGCCAGCAGTTTGCCATGAGGGCCTGTGCTGCACCACCATCACAGAACTGCTGCTCATATCTAATTGAGGCAGCCAGTGTAATAGATGCTGAATGCAGCTCAATAAAGATTGAAGAAAAAGAAATTGTCTGGATCAACTAATAAAATAGGTTGCTGCTAAATAGAGAAGTGCGGGAGCATAATGACCCCAAAACAGATTGAAAAATATTGCCCTCAAAATGTCTCCAAAGAATTCAGTCATAATTGAAGTTACTTTAAAGAAAGCAAATAAGATAGAAGAAGGACACCTTTCTGGAGCAGTGATCAACAATATAGATGCAAGCCAATGTATTAAAATACACAGGATGATTTGTTTTCAATCTAAAATAAACAGTATTGCAAAACAGATGATGACATATCAGGCACCATGCAATTAGTACCAATGGCTAAGAAAATWAATCACCAGCTTAGAAGACAATGCTCTCAGGTGGGAAAGAAAAAGCTGATTACTTTTTTCTTTAAATAGTATTTAATGTTTCAACAACTGACAATCGGCAAGGACAGACATGAAGGAAAATATGTGCCTGCATTCAGCAGAGGCTAAGATCAGCTGCCAAGACAAGAGCCAAGAGCAGGGACCAGAACTTGCCATCAAGGGAAGGAACATCAGCTAGCACTCTGGCAGACATGGGACAGGCAGAGCAGGACAGCTAGACATGCACATGCCCTCCTCTCTGYATGCTGCAGGGTATCTGCCCAGTGTTCCCCAGCTCCTGGGCAGTGTACAGCCAGGGGTCTGCAGAGGCTGCCAGTCAATCCCCTTGTTTCCACCATCCTGTCTGTCAGTCACAGCTCACTGTGTGCAGTCCCTCAGCTTTTGATCAAGGCAAGGGTGTGGTGGTCTCACAGTGTAACCCAAACTCCCTTTCTCCCAAAGTGGTAGTTTGCAGTGACATCCCCGCTTTTCCATGTTGGATTTCCCTTCCTCCCTGAGCCCCCTGTATTCAGACACACAGACACAGACTACAGCTGTTTTGTGAGCTACATGATCCATCAATGAAGCATAGGCATGTGTGAGTGCTCCATGATGCATTCTGATGGGTTTATTCCAAAATTCTGGCCAGGCTTTGGTAGGACATATATGTCATCTTTACAAACATTATTCAGTGCAGATATGCTCTGCTGCAGTGGCTTCATTGGAGCCAGCAGTGTCCATCACCAGGCAGTGCCTGACTCTTCTCATGGATTCCATCCTGCAGCCATACCCCTGCCAATACATTGACATCTGTTTTTGTTTCATGAACTGCTTTCTTCTCCTTTCAGTTTTAAATTTTCTGTTATTTACCCTATGTGACAGGGCTTGCATATCAGACACTCCAGTTWTCCCACTACCTATTCAACCTGCTGAAGACTGTTATCATTCCCTTCTTCACCCTTTAATTTATCAGGAACAATTCAAATTTATTTTAGCAATTCTTATTTGGCTTTAKTCTGTTTTTGTATAGTCCTAAACCATGTTATACCAAATTGGACATTGTACTCCAGGTGTCATATTAAGAAAATGTAAAGTGTAGGCACAATTGAGGTTTTTAAACATTATTTTCTGAATATGTCCTTCAAATCCATTGCAAAAGGCTGTGATAAAAGGCGCGTCAAGAAATGGAGATGCTACAAAAGAGAACATGGCTGTATAGTCCTATTTCAAAGAGTTCTTTCTATCACCAATATACTTGCAATTTATATATCCTTTAATGCAATGGTTTATAATCTGCTATAATCTGCTATATAGTTTAATGAATTTTCAGTTAGCAGCAAAGTTTAAGGTTTGTGATCCATACAAAATGCAGAATTTTAACAATATCTGTTTTGTGGTGACAAACATCTTTTAACTCCCTTCTTTGACACGCTGTTTGTTATCATCTATTCTGTAGATAGATAATAATCTGCCTACTTCAATAGTGCTACATTTCAACATTTTATATTGTCTTTTTGGCAGTATAACMACTTCATTTTATCATGGATTTGTCACTGCAAATTAACCAAAAATTTTCTAGAACTATCATTGCAATTAAATTGTCAGTGATGTTGTTTTTATAAATGAGGTAATTAAGCTCTTCCATTCTATTACATAGTTAATGAGCATTCAAATTAAAGCAAATAGTTGAAAGATGGCAATTCCCTAATCTCTTTTCWAGTATCTTTTCTGAGCTAATGTTTTGTTTTCCACAAATTTCTACAATACAGCATAACATTTCTGCAGCTATAAGTGACTTGCATGTGTTTATTTCTTCATATAAAATTCCCCTCCAAATGTACCCAAGCTCAACAAAAAGAAGAAATATTCCTAGAAACTAATTTCCCACCTCCATTTGGCTTTGGAACCTGAGCATTTGATCAATGTGTCTTCATACTGATACAAAACAGTCATGTGACTTAAATAGTACTTTTCATTGTGGTTTTAACCCACATTGCCACAAAAAAAAAACCAAAAAAATAAGTTCTCATTTGGATTGCTTCTGTCTTCATTCTTGTTGTGGTTTCACCCCAGCCAGCACCAAGGTTCTCAAAGACATTCACTCACTCCCCCACCAGCAGAGAAATTGGGGAGAGAATCAAAAGGGTAAAAGATGGAAAACTCATGCGTTGAGACAAAGACTGTTTAAAAGTTTAAAGGAAAAACAAAAGCTGCACACACAAGCACAGCAAACCAAGGAATTAATTCACTGCTTCCCATGGAAGGCAGGTTTTCATTCGTCWGTGAGAGAGCAGGGMCCCATCACAGATAACAATGACTTGGGAAGACAAACACCATCACTCCAAATGTCCCCTCCTTCCTCCTTCTCCCTCCCACTTGATACACTGAGTATAACATCACATGGTGTGGAATATCCCTTTGGTCAGTTGGGGTCACCTGTCCCAGCTGTGTCCCCTCCCACCCTCCCATGCACCCCCAAATTCCTTGTCAGCCTGACAATGCAAGAAGCAGGAAAACTTTGACTCTGTGTGAGCCCAGCTCAGCAATAACAAAAACATCTCATAACTATCAACCCTGTGTTCAGCACAAATGCAAAACACAGCCCTATACTAGCCACTGTGAAGAAAATTAACTCTAGCCTAGCTGAAACCAGCATAATTCTTTAAGCTGGCTATTTATGGTCAGAAAAGGAAATTTGCATTTTATATAAGGGAACAATCCTTTTATCTTCCTGGGAGAAACGAAACRTTTACAGCAGGAGTAGACAAACACAGGGCTTATAATGGCTCCTGAACCATATGGCAGCCACTTTAAAATGAAGCAGAGAAGGGAGGAGCACTTGAAAGGGATCTTTCAGGGTCACTTTCTCTTTGCATTTTATACTTAGCTGAGTTTAATTGATCCCAGGCAGGCGACAAGTGTGGTGCAAAGGAAAAAGTGGCAGACTTTAAGCAGTGGAAATATCCACAGAGGCAGCTGCTATGACTGGGCTTGGGGGTCACATTTGTGGCATGTAAAGGGGTGGTGAAGACCCGCATGACCAGCAAACTCTACTTTATTGATAGTCTTCTATATAAAGGAGTGACTGTGGAAAAATCACCACATCCACATATGACAAAAGTCCAGAAATTGTATATCTGCTGAATAAATAGAATTATAGAATAGTTTGTCTTGCAAATGACCTTTTAAAGGTCATCTAGTTCAGTTTCATTGGTTGTCTCCTGCATATACATTTCCAAAGCTAAGTCTATTGAAACTGCTGGATGAAATGTGTCAATAAATAGAAAGTAGTGCAAAATATAAGAATTTACTTTTTTTAAAAATGAAACTTAAGAAAAAAATTCAATTTTGTTAAAAAAAAAAGTAAATCAACTACATTTTCTCTTATTGTTGAAAGCTGACATTCCTGTATGCACATATTGTTGCAACTCATTAATGAYATTGTAGAAAATACCTGCTGGCTTCCTGGTATGTCTTAATCAAATTTATGTTCTAGAGATTTTTCTCTTCAGAAATAGGTATTATAAATTGGAATCTGCTTTGGGAATGCTGTCCAGAAATAGCACCATTTGAAAAGCCATTACAAATTTTCTTATTTCATTACATAATGAAGACATAAATACTATTGTAGGTTTGTCCTGGAATCCTATTGCACCAGCCTGCATACTGGTCTGCCCTCGTGGTTCAGTGTGGTGTTTTCACCCTGTGATTAAACTGTTGAAGCTGCTGCTTACTCAGATCCTCCTCTTCCATGCAGTTCAGACACAGCACTGCCAGCTCCAGCTCCAGCTCAATTCTCCTGTCTCTTTTCTTCATATCTTTCTGTCAGCTACAAATCAACACAGAGACATTTCACTTACCTTCACCTCTGTACATAAAACTTCATATGATAAAATGCCAAACATTTTCAGCACTGTGYTTGCCACCCTGGCAGGAACTCAGTGGGGATTAATATAGTACTGCTGAAAATTCTGGGTTTTATACATTTCCAAAAGGTTATAGCAGTAGTCAGCGCCAATTTAAACTTGGACTACAACCTTCCTATGTCTATGCCAGAGAGAAAACACATGGCTCAAGGGTTGCTTGTTATACATATCACAATTATAAATAATATCATGGATACACCATATAGATAGAAAGCAATCTCCCAGCTTTGGTGTTTTACTAGCTTTTATGGTCAGTGCCAATATTTAGATTTATCATTCAGGATAAACTTTCAGTATCTTGGCCACTGAGACAGACAAAGATAAACTGGACCAAATCAGTCCCCAAGGGACTGTAAAAAGGCGAATGCCAGGTGTTTTGTGCATGCTTGTGGCATGTGTGCTGTCTTTGGCTGTAGATGACATCACCAGATGTAGACTTTGGAACAAGGAACAAATTTCGAAAGCAGAGCTGTGTGTGATCTGATCTCTGAGTTGCACACAGAGTAGGTCCTACACCTTTGGGAAGCAGCAATGGCCAGCAGCAAAAGCTGACTTTGTTCTGTGCTTGGTACAGACCTGTAGATTCCGTGTGACCATCAAACACAGAAGAAACAATCTGAACATTTGCCTCCTTTGGAGTGAAGACTTTCCCAACCCATACCTGACCTTTCCCAATCCACACCCAACCTTTCCCATCCCTACCCAGCCACAAACATTGCTGATAATTAGACCAACTGCTGTAGCAGAAATTTCAAAACTGCTACACCTGCTGTGAATGCAACACAATGGATCTTTTGTGGAAAAAAAAAAAAAAAAATTTGTTGGAATTGTGGTTTGGAATTTAAGAGTTACCTTCCCTGCAGAAGACTTGTTTACAAAGTAAAAGCAAACCAACGCATATGATGGCTTTACCRGTCCTGCTCTTTCCCTTTTTCATCTGCCTTGTTCCGGCTTTTCAAACCCTTGGAAATCTGTTAAAAATTTCAACTGCATTCTAAGGCCATTCCTTATTTGACATAATGCTCTCTTTAGAATTGATTTGGCATAGGAGAAAATAGTTTTATTGAGTAGTTGATCATCCAGACCATCAGATCATCCAGGAAAAGAAAGAAAGGAAATAAAATTAAACAGGACATGGTGTCTAGATGCTTCCCTGTGGGACAATATTACATAACACATTTCACAACATTCCTGTCTGCCAAGATAGGCAGCGTTAAATGTGCTCAGGACAGGAGATGGACAATCTTGTTCAGATCCAGGCAGAAGAATTCAATGTTGATAGGCACTCTGATTATCTCCAGTGGTCCATGCCATATTCCAGACCTTTTTCCAAATTATTTAGCTTCTAATAGAAGAGTGGCATCCAAGACCACAATTTGCAGTGGATTTTGCACCTCAGGACAATCTCTGAAAGAGACATAGCTGGGGAAGGWAGGCAAGTGTCAGGGGAGAGAAGAAATGGGTCCTGCATACGTGAATAATTTCTTGCACTACTAAGGATTTTGGGTCATTTGGTGACATGAAAATGATAGGTATTGTTTTACTAACAATATCGTATTGCCTTGAGAAGGAATAGGACATCACTCTTTTTAGAGGAGGGAGATGAGGYACCCATTTGAAGAGAACAGGTATGGTAGGAAGTGGCTGTCAAATGATGGTGAGTGTTTTCCTTTGCCCTGAGAGTGGGTGGCCGGCTGCAAAGGGAAACTGATGAGGTGATAATCCTTATCTAGCTCAAAACAGCTCAAACAACCATTGTCAGGGCATGTAGTGCCCTTTCTCCCTCCTTTAGAAGAATAACTGGCTGCAGGAGAAGAGCTGGTGGGAAGAGCCATGTGAGAAAAGAGATGGAAGATGGGACTCTCTTGTCCTTTGCTTTTAAGCTTTATTTAAACTGGGAGCCTCTCTAAATCCTCACCTGAGCCACACTACAGCTCCATTAATGTCACATCTGTGCCTTGGCTTCTCACTCTTTGATCCTGATGCTGACCCAGGGCCTTGTTTGTGCAGCAAGGGTAGAGACACTGAGCTCTGCACAAACAGTGCTGCACTGTCTGTGCTGGGTGTGTGAGACAGGGGCTGTGTGTGACTGATAATSTGATGGTGGCAAGACAAAAAAGGGTCCAGTTCTTCTCCTAGAGTGTGGTATGTCTGTGATGTAAAAGGCTCACTGGGTTAAAGATACAGCCTTTGGTCAGGAGTTAGTTTCTTTCAGCACACTTTAGTTCAGTCAATWATTTTATAGCTGCAACCACAAAAGAAAAAATAACAGCAAAGTTCTGATGGAGTATTGATTTTAAGGGACACCTTTTTCTTCATTCAGAGAAATAATATTTCACCAAATTATGCAGAAAAATAATGTTTCTTAGTAATCTTACTCAGTGGATGGTTCCAGAGTGGAGGAAGTAGTGACACACAATAGCAACCTTAATTTATTGATTTTTTGTTTTTCTCAGTGATGAGGGATCCTAATTATAGCCTTCCTTCTGTTTTTTTTTTTTTCCCCTTATTCACCATTTCACTCTCCCTTCTGGGTGCTAAAAGGGAAAAAAAAACCAAAACAAAACAAGAGAAATGAGTCTTTCAAGACTGGGAAATTTAAGCAGAACCAAAACCTGAAATCAACACAGGTRTCTTTGGGTGCTATGCCAGGCCTACTTTTTAATCACAAAATACAACAGCTGTGCTTTAAAAAATCAAGGTGACATGAAGGCTAGTAAAGGAGAAGACATTTAGTAGAATGCAAAAAGTGAATTTCATAATCTGCATTGAGAAGATAATGATCTGTAAATTCTGATTTGGCACCTCATTTTATAGAATATCCCCTGAGCCCAAACAACTACTCTTTTTATGTATGGAAGTTTCAGAGCTGTCTAGTATGAGGACTTGCTGTGAGTCCTGATTTTAATAGCTTCAGAACAGTGCCATTCAGATTGGCTTTTAACATGTTCTTAAACTGCTATTTTATTACTCTTGCTGACATTCTAGAGACATGAAATTACCAAATCACATTAAGAAGACAGTAGGTAGAGGGAGGAATTTAGTTAAGTAACACCAGGCAGGCCAAARAAATTGAGTCCTTAACTTTCAAAGGCATGCTTGCTTAAAAAAAAAGAAAATTCTTGTTAACGTTTTTGAACACTGTGAATTCAAACAACTGAAGAATATTTATGAACTAAGGTAATTCGTCTCTAGTGATTGATCTTGTTTTTAAACTTTTGTTTTCATCTTTGTTGGCATATTTTCAACAAATTAAATTATACATTTTTCTTGTACATTACAGAAACTTCAGCTGCATAACAAAAGTAAAGATGGATATCGCAAAACATTATGTGAAAATAAATCGTCAAGTCATGGTGGCTCAAGCACTTATTCTGTGAAATGGCTTTCAAGTTTCTCGCTTATAAGTAATTTCAAGAAAATCCATTACTGAATAAAACCAGATAATGGGATAGAAAAAAAAAAAACTATTTATAAGGCAAGTTGCAGAAAAGGATTATAAAATCACAGGATTGTTTGGGTCAAAAGGGATATTTAAAGCTCATCTGATTCATTCCCCCTGCCATGGACAGGCACATCTTTCCATAGATTAAGTTCCTCAAAACCCCACCCAACATGACTGTAAACACTTCCAGGTGATGGGATATTCACAGCTTTCTCTGGATAACCTGTTTTAAGTGGAATATTATTAAAAATTGTCCCAAAATACCAGTTTATTTTACAAGCTATTAAATGCAGTAATGGTTGATAACTTTCATGTGTCTTGAATTGCAGCAAGTCACCAAGTTTTTGCTAAATCTGTATATTTTAAAGACTCAGCAAGTAGTATCAGGCAAGCTCAAGGTGAGTCTTTGGTAGTGCATGCTTGTCAATGTGCTCTAATCAGCTCCTGGATTTATGGGGCTCTCAAGTTCTATTTGTTCAGTCAAAAATATGAGTCTGTGTGTTTTAACCTCCATCAATACAAATGACAATCTTTATCATCATAACTTGCTATAAGGGGAAAAGTTGGTTTTGAAAYACTGGTGGTTTTCACACAGAAGAGCACATCCACTGGGATAACTCACCACTCATCTGCTGTTGCTACTCTAAAATAATTACACTGCTCACATCTTTTAGCAGACTTGTGCACCACCCTCCCCAGATGAAATCAGTATTTCCTTTTAAAGGCACTTTCAGTGTGTTTCAAGTTTCCACAATATCCCTGAGTTAATCAATAGGAACTGCCAGTATGTTACTAAATCTGTAGTTACAATATAATGAATTTTGAATGAGAAATGATTTCTTTTAAGTGTTGCTGAGTGTTACATCCACACTCTGCAAGGGTATGTATAGTAAACACTCCTCTCCAAGTTCTGGACCTTGACTTTTCTCCTCAGATTTACTGGGTTTTGTTAATGCAAATTTATTGCTTCTTTATTGCACATTCTATTCAAGAGAGACTTACAGGCTACAGCTTTATTGAGCAAAGTGCAAGAAGGAGGGACTCATAAGATGCTGAAGAGATATAAAATGGATGAAATATATAAACTGATAACATCAGGCATAAAATTCTTCTTTTTCTCTTGTATTTCTTTCCACCTTTTTATGGTGGATTATGTAAACTTTATATAGATATTAAAGATCACGCTGAATATCAAATAGCTTTGTTTCTGGAAAAGTGACTTTATGGGGAGGGTGAGTATTTGTGAAGACAATATTTTATCTAGTGATAGCATAAGCTATCAAAAAAAGAAAAAAAAAAAAAAAAAAGATGGAAGGGTCCTTCCTGTGCTGGGTCCTCTCTTTGAAAGAAAGCATAGAATACTTCTTTACAGATTACATTTATATTGTTAACTGGGACTATTTCTGACTGTTGGCTACTTTATTTAACTGCATATTGAATTTAAAATTCTGCTTATAGTACTTAATTATTCACCAGAGTTTTCTTAGCTTTGTGTGACCATAAGAATGGGATATCACGTGGTTTGTCTCCATCAAACTTTTCCATTTCTCAGGATCTCCATATCCCAAACAACCAGCATTTATTCAGTCCAGATTCCTCTCTGTACAACTTTCAATTTTCAATTTATTTGTGAGAAACAGGTGTTCACAGGCAAACCTCCATTTTTCAGTCCCAATTCAAATTAATTAATACTGGAACACATTCATGTCTCCTCAAAATAGACCATTCAGACRTCAAATGAAATCTTGACCTTGTATTAATAGCTTTTCCAGCTGTGTATCTGAACAGGAAAATATTTTAATGATAGAATAATATTTTTACAACAAAATTAAATATTTTTAATCCTCATCATGTGCAAAAATGGCTTGGATCATTTGCATTTGGTCTTTCCAAATTAATTCAGTTTTGGTCATGGACCCTGAGGGCAAACGATACAACCAAGTAAATTAGAGAATGTCTACAATCAATGCTACTAAGAATTTTTAATTAAATGCAGCTGTTATCTTTTATTTCACCAGCAATGAAATTGTGCAAACCTTCCTTTAGAGGCTTACCCTGATGGGAAACATACTCAAGGAATCATCRGCTAAACGTTAAAATAAACTGGCTGGTGATCATCCAGAGATTCTGTCACTTGTTCTTCACTGCATTTTTAGATGATTATGATGTCATGTATCAGTGTTTAAGAGGTGGCAATTGGCTGCATTCATAAACCCGTGCTTGAAGCACTCACACGTTGAAGTTCAGCTCTAAGAAAGAAGTGCCAAAAGGTGGAAGCTGTACTGAGACACACTAAAATCAAATCACCATAAGCCTGAATGTGTGGAAGGGAAATAATCACTCCCTGTTTATGTGTTTGGAAATGAAGAGGAAGACCTAAGAATATCTCTTTGCTCTGAGTTTAATGGTGCATTTATACTACAACAATATCCTACATGCGTTGCATCTTAATATAGTTGGGAGAATAAAAAAGGAAAAGCTGCTTAAGGGCTTAAAAGAGGCAACAGTGGAAGGAGAGCCTAGCTGAGAAGTGACTATTCAGCAGCAATTTGATCTCATGGCTCTTCCCTGAATCTTTAGCTGGTGGTGATGGCAGTCTCATCAGTGATGGGTCTGTGTATTCTGCTTAAATCATGGAGTTASCATGTGAGAGATGGAGCGAGCAGACTGCACGGCAAAGGAGGAATGAACGGCTGATCAAGGAGGTTTTTGCAAAGACTCCAAGATGGGGAGTGCTCCCACAAAAGCAGGGGCTCACAGAAGCTGTAGTCAGCACAAGTGGATTTCCTCAATGGTGGAAACTGAAAGATGCTATGCTCTGGCCACTGGGTGACTCTATGTCTGCAGATGTGGAAAAAATACAAAATACAGCAGAGAAAGAGCAAGCTCTCAGGGCAGGCCTCTGTAAGAGGCATGCTTATCTGATAAATCAATTCCAGTGCCACAGGAGAAGTCATAAGTAAAAACAGTCAGGATAACTCTTCTGTTAAGGGATCTATGTACAGTCAATAAAAGTTGYTGTCCTAGTGGGTTTGCTTCATGCCTTCCACTGGTGATTCTGCTCAGTCTTCTACTGAATTCTRTATGAATTCTAGAGACAAACAAGCAGAAGATCATTAACATTTTTAGGATCTAGAGTTACTGTRTTTATTTAAGCAGAAGAAAATGACAACACTACAGAAAGGTTGCAGAGACAATGGAAAGGAAGGGGAAACTTTTCCCTGAAAAGTGACAGGACAAGAGGTGCATAAAGGATACGACAAATACAGATACAGCAATGAAAAATKACATGTAGCAAAATTTGGTGGAGATCTGGAGGCAGAAGATTTCTCCTTCCCAGACAGCTTAAGCCAGCGACTTTATGAATCAGGGATTATTCTCACCATGCCTTTGTTCCTCTGACCCTCACTGAGTACTYCTGTTTAACTGATTAGCCTTGAGTCAGATAACCTCCCTTTGAAGAAAACAATAAATATCTTCACAACTAGAGTGGTTAAGCATTAGAAAGGATAGTTCAGAGAAATCATGAAATCTTCCCCCTTGGAGGCTCTAAAAATTTGGCTAAAAAAGAATCTGAATGTGTTTGGTCTACATTTGAAGTCAGCACTACTTTGAGCAGGAGGTTGAACTGCCTGACCTCCAAAAACCTTTTCCAAACCCTCATTTTTCTATCTCTGCAAAAAGAGGCTGTTTCTAGCAGTGGCTGTGCGCTGAAAGGGAAGCACTTGAATTATACTGTATCTTTTCAACACTATGGAATCGCTCCTAGAATATAATAAACTGAAGTTAAGTGCAAACCTGTAGTGCCTGAACTCTTTATTACCTGATTTCACATTACTACAGTCACTCCTCAAAAAAGTGGCCTCATCAGTCAAACARTGTTTACCAGTGCATAGCATGCTGTCGAG
This sequence comes from Malurus melanocephalus, assembly GCF_030028575.1. NCBI lineage: Eukaryota > Metazoa > Chordata > Aves > Passeriformes > Maluridae > Malurus > Malurus melanocephalus. The sequence continues at coordinate 9,774,736 of NW_026623232.1, forward strand.
CTCTAATGGTCTTTAAGTATCAAAAAAGCCGTAAGGGATAGTATTGCTATTATCACTGGTGCCCAGCACTGGGAGAGGCTGCATTGTAGAGAGGTGAATGTAGGTTTCCTCTTTATTGCYTCTCTGAATATAAACTGATGCAATCTATCACGCTTTAAATGAATAATTTCAAACTGTAGTGGCCTTTAAAATGATTTAAAGTCAACGAGCTAGCAGTGGAATCAGCTCTCACATTTGGGTGCAATGCCTGCTGCTCTGCAGCCTCTGCTGTTTCATTTGGACTGCTGAACCAGAAGCTCCCACCAAAACAAGTCTGAAGAGCAAATACTAAGCTCTCTTTTTTGGTTTGTGGGTTTGTTTTGTTTTGTTTTGTTTTTGCTGAATAGCTGGAAATATTAATAAAAACTGTGATCTCTTTACTTGTTATTTTTTAGTTTGGTTTTTGGTTTTTTTAAAATCAATTACAGGAAAATAAAGCCCCTTACCCACCYCTTCACTGCATTGTGCTGAACCAACACACACCTCTCTGACATTTGCTTCTATCAAAGAAAAAATGAAACTTTGTTTTGCAGCAGGTAAGTATAGTTCATATGGACAAGGCAAAGGGTTGCATAAGCTATTATTTCCTTGGTTCAGTTTGTGTTTTTTAAATTCTCTTGGGGGAAAATTGAATGTCGGATTTTTTTTTCTTTTTCCTTTTTTTTTTTTAATTCCTGCCATTTCTTTCTCTCCTCTGTTGGAAATAGCCAAAATTAAGAAATTACTTTTGTTCTCTCCCCCTCAAATCTTTTCTGTACATGTTGCATGTGTGTTTGAACATGCACAAATTTATTCTTAAATACAAAATCTCTAGCTTTTGTCTCAATAGTTTTTTCCCATTTCTGTCCACCCACCCCTGCCCATCTCTTACATGCTGCCTTCCTATTTCTGTTATTGCTTCTCTCTTATGTTTCTTAAGAATTACAAGGGATTTGATAAATTATTTAGGTTCTACTAAGTGTTTTTGTGTTTTTTTGAATGCTTGYTCCTTAGATACTAGGAAATTCAAGGACAAATTGGTTGCAGATTTTGAGTATGTTTCATAACTGCATCCCTTTCTTGAAAAATAAAAATTGAATTATTTCAGTCAGTGGTTGTAACCAAATTGTAACACAAACAAAAACAGTGAATAAAAGTATTTCAAAACAATAACAACTTGCAGATGGGGAGAGCAAGTGAATAGTCAGTGTTGAAATGAAGACAGAAAAGCAGCATATGGAGTATGAGTCAGGGTTATTTGTAAACAAACAACAAGGGAAATTGTAACCTTCCTCCTGCTGTGGAAACATTTACATTTCTTTGTTTCTGTTTAGATTCTTTTTCCTAAGGTAGTTACAAACCTATCATTGCATTTCAGACAGACACAGGCACTCATCTATGGCCATTCCTGTTTGGCCCACATCACTGGAAATGCAGAACTGATTATTTTTTTGTTCGTTCAGGGTTTCTAATGTTGGCTCTCTGATTGCAGGCAAAGTGCAGAAGCTTTGGTCACTTTCTGTAACCTTCCACAACTTTGCTACTGAACTGACACAGCTCTTCTGCCAGACAGTAAAAAATCATCAGACTGCCCTTACAGAAATACCGTGATGAACAATAGCTGGATGGAAAGGTTAGATGGCTACTTTTCCATTGCCTCAAGCAATGCCTTTTTCTAGTACCTTAACTAACATTGAACATTGCTGGTAAAAAAAATCTTCCTGAAGTTAACGCATTTTTTTCATACTCAGTTGCCCTGAACAACATGTACAACCTGTACAGAGATCTGTACTTCGCTGAACACATATTTAGATACAAATTCTTTTCCCTGATATTGAAAAAACACTCACACATTTTGTTACAATAACAGATGGGAGCACTCACTATCTGATTTGATCCAATATTAGCTCTGAATCCTTAACCATTAAGCAACAATTTTAAAATACTTACTAATAAATATCCATTTAAATCTGAAAATTTGAAATGTTTCATTGTTTGTTCTATATTGATAATGTGGTAAGTATTGTAAATTTAAAATTCTGAAGGAATTTAAAATTCTAGAGGAATAATCATTGAAATTAAATAAATTATGAGCAATAAAGGTTCCTTAAATGTTTAACATTCCCCACTGTATTGATTAACATTAAAAACAGAATCTAGTAGGAAGTGGAAATGCAGGTTTCACTGTTTTAAAATTACCATTTTTATGTACACTTCTGCCCATTGACAAAAGAAAGGCAGTTCAAGTTTGTCCTCAGCAYTGCTTAGCTGTTCCTTCATCTTTCTGTGCTGTTTCTAGAAAGGAAAACATATCCTTACTCACCACTGCTAATAAAAGACAAAAATAGATCTTGTAAACTCTTCCCTCTCACACTCTTTCCTAGGAATATTKAACATTTTTCTAGATATCATTGTCTGTGAGAAATACTCAAAATATTAATTTTAATTAAAAGAAATAGAATGAATKGAAGGAGCAAGAAGACTGTTTATGTATTAGAAATCTACACATCACAAATTTACTACAGAATGGGCCTTTCTATCAACCATAGAAAATACCTGACAATTCTCACCTAAACCCAGCCTCCCTCAGCCACACAGAAAGCAGCTGGTTGAAAAGAATTTACGAAATTCATGAAGACAATTTTTCTACCCAACTACTTTAGAAGTTCTCCCAGAGGCCTAAACTGCCCCATACTAAAATAACTGAGTAAAAGAAAAGCCTGTTCACTTTAGTACAGAAGTTAGAGCTATAGATGACAGATCACAAGGGCTGCTTCAATACTTACTAAACAAATTACAGGAAAACAGAAAAGGGAATGGTTAAAAAAATATTTAATCTATGAACTCTCATGAAAAACCTTGTACATTGAAAAGAACTTTGGTCTCTGRCCAACTAAAAGAATGAGAAGTACATGATTAATATGTTTTAGACCAAATAGAGCAACTATAACTCCTTTAAAACAAAGAAGGGTAGGACTCCCTTTAAAACTATTTCAATCCCCATTTGAAACTGCTTTCTGTACTGACCTGAACTCCAGAGTTTCATTGGTATAAAAAGACATTCAGGTTCTCTTTTTTCCTGTGAACCTACTGAAATTTTCAAGATCTCCTTTTTTCTTTCTCTCTAAGAGCTGATAAAAGAAATATTTTTACCTCACCAGTACAGAAGGAAATGAAGACCACAAGATACAGCTCTTAAGAAACTTGGCTTTTTTGGAATCAGAAAGTAGAGTGCARCAAATTACTTTATAAAGAGTTTTCTCACTTCCAAATGTTCTCTTGAGTCCCCAGTTTGTAAATATTTCATTTACTTGCTTGCATWAATGCATCAAGGATGCTCCTTATGAAAACTTCATCTTTTTTTCTCTCCCCCTTTCCCATCATGCTGCTTTCTGATACAGTACAAGCCTTGACCCAAAATAACTTGATGAAATAAAAAAGAAGAAAGAGGTGTTTTTCATGCCATGAAGATAGCCAAAAGGAGCAGGAAGAGGATRTTTAAACCTGAATCTTAGAAAGATCTGTGACTATTTGCATGTCTTAGAAATTGGTCCTTTAAATCTGAGTACAAAAAATGGTAGGTTCAAATAATGTTAACTAAATGTTTCTAAATTATACCAGAATAAAACATAGGCCATTGAGAGGACTCCATACAGGTGCCTTTAGAAGGCTGGGTGTGACAAGGGATTTATTCCTCATGTGTGTCCAGATGCTGATACCTGTGCTTTGGGCCACTCAAAGGATCCAATATACATCAGTTGACTACAAAATGAATATGATTTGTCTATCTAAAGCTTGTCTAAAATTACCCACAAATTTCAACTGCATTGCCCAGAAAATAAAATGCCAGAAAATATTTTTTAATTGCTAAGAGACTGAGTCACTAAAAAAGCTCTTTAGGTCAGAAATTGCTTTGATGCTTCACATTACCCCTGTTCTCTGATAGTTTAGCAGAAATTGCAACAAATAGTGTCATTCTAGCCCTAGGAATCTTCAAAATGCCATTCACTTTTTAACATTGACAACATGATTAAATTTGTTACAAATTSTTTCAACTTTTATTTAAGCAATCATTGCCCCCAAAGGAGGTTTMGCAAGAGTAGACCATTGATACACAGGCAGTGATTTTTATTCTGTGTAGTTTCTTAATGTTAAGCATGCACTGCACCACYAACCTCCCAATGACATGTAGCAGGAACTATGAAATTTTATTCTTATTTATTTGGCCAGCTTTTTCAGCAGCTTGAAGACTTTCCAGAATTATATCATTAACATAGAAGTTTTACTTTCATTTGGATTTTTAAAAAAATCAAATCTATTTCTGTGGTCTTTTTATAGTTTTATAAGGACCAGACTATCATGGTACAAATAATTTTTAAAGGCAATTCTTACTTTTTATTTGCATTTTTTATCTTAGATCAGGCCCGGTGTGAGATGTCTCTCTTTTTTCTGTATGTTTCATAAGAATCAGACTGACATGTTATTTTTTAAAGGCTGTTCTTTTTTCATACCTTTACTCTTGATCTTTGATCAGGCTCAGTATGAAATGCATTTCTTTGATTCTTGTACTAATAACCTTTTCTGAAATAGCCTATTTCCCATCTGCACCAGAGATCTTGTCAAACAAGCCAACAGGAGGCTGCAATAGCTTCAGGCACCTTCATCTCATCCTGTCTCTCTCCATTTTTCTTTAAGTAGTAAGAGCAAATTCCCTAAAAATTCTCTGAAATATTTTAAATTCCAAACGACCACCAAAGGCAAATTGGAAGAAGAGGATCTCAACAAAAAAAAAAAAAAAAAAAAAAAAAAAAAAAAAAAAAAAAAAAAAAAAAAAGAAGTATGCTCCCTTTAGACAATAGAACAAAATTATAAAACATTCAATGCTACAAAGTAAGAAATACATTGGAATACAATCAGATGTCAGAATTAATGATGATTCCAATTTTTTTTTTCTCCTATATAACCTCAAATGTTTTGGGCCATCTAGGATAACAGCTGTGCCTCCCTGTTCAAGTAACTCCAGGGAGTCACTCATTAAAATAATATAATAGTCATTATCCATAATATCTTAGGTGACGTTTAATTTTGATGGTGAACCACAGGAAGCTGCTTTATTGTCTTTAAAACACTGTTTGCAATAAACAGTCTCTTCCACTKTGGTTGGCAATGAGTACAGATCTGTCATTTGCCAGGTGCTTTTTTCCATGAAGCCTGGTTTGAAGGAACTTTGGTTTCTGGTTTGTATTGCAATGTACAAGGAGCTACTGACGAATTACATGCATTTGTTGAACAGCTGATTGTTGGAAGAGCTCTCTGTGCTATACCAACATCAGTAATTCACTCAATCATCAGATCTGACTTTTCCCAGAGTCACCTTGAATGAAATTAGCAGCAGATACATTGATATTCCTGAGAATAGTACTGCCAAGAAATAATATTAAAATACCAACAGTTTTCTCATCCCACCACTCATCTATATTTGAATATGGACGGACATTATCAGATGATTCTCATGGATGATACCAGTGGAATAATTTCCTATCTTTGTTTTTGTCATTGATTCATTTCTTGCTTCACTTCACAAGCTTAAAAAGCCAAAGTAGGAAGTTAAAAATATTCTGAAGAGCCTGAACTCCCTTTCCCCTACATACGCTGCAATGTGCCAAATATATGTGTGGTCTCTTTAGAAAAGGTATTGAAAACTACACACATTAGCCATAATTGCTCACAGGCTTTCTAGAAAAGCATTTGACTGTTTGTCTTATGCTTCTGAAGCTACTGATATTCCTGTCTGATCCCTAAAACTACCCAAGCTCAGTACCATGCTAAAGCTCTTTATCTCTAACAGCACACTCCATACAGAGTAAATAGCATGGAGAAGAAATACATTACAATATGCTGGGATGCAGAGCCCATTGAGGCATCAAGTTATTGTTAAGCTCAGCTCTCTTATTGAAAAATAAGAAACAAAAGGCATTGGTACGTGGTTGATCTGCATCAGAAAACAGTGTTACGGATTTAGAGGATAATATTGTAAGGAATCTGGGGATTTAATGGGAGTAAAGGTGAATTAAGTTCCTGGGAAGAATTTTGTTGTTATTGCCTTTAACTGTTGATGCTTACCAATTTCATATTGCTGAAGAAGCAATCCATTCATAAATATTTTGGAATCTTTACATAAAAAAAAAAAAAACCCAACAAAACTTGCACATACAAATCCAATCAAAAATCCAGCAAAAACTGACGGTATCAATTTTTTGTAGAGTTTTGTAGAATTTTACATTTCAGCATCCTGAAATGTAAAAAATAGCCCTCTATTTTATCCTATACATGTTAAAAAAAAGCAACCCAAATTTACATTTTGATTGCTATATTTTTTCTTTCATAAAGGAAAAATTGGAGACTTGTTTTACTAATAATATAAATTCTTGATTTCTTTCTTTTACAACTTTAGGTTCTTGAAAAAGTCTGATTSTGTGAATTGTTTACAATTTTTTGGGGAATGTTTGGATGTATTAAGGATGAACAAATGCCTTTGATTAGCAATGAACCAACAGAAAAGGAAATCAGAAGAGGAATGGAAAGATCTGTTGCTAGAACCCTACTCCTCACCATGTTGGGGGGGTAGGATATTTTAATTTTTTAAACTGTATGTGGGATGGGAATTAATATATTCAAAATATTTGAGTTTTAAAAAAGATTTTTTTTTTCTTTTTTCTCTTACTTTCTTTTGGGTGCAAAGTAAGTGTTCAGGAAATAAGATTTATTTGGAAGACATTTAAAAAAATGAGTTCTCACACTGAGTTACTCAGTGAGAGAAGAAGGATTGGATGTAAGGAACATGTCAAAAGAGAAAAGCTAAAGAAAAAAATTGTCTTCCTGACACTATGAAATATTGAGAAAGCCACTAGAGGGAAATGCTGTCATTTTCATATTTCAGGGCTTTCATTTAGCTTTGATGAAAATTGAATAACATCCAATTTTCCCAATATTGTAAAGCATTTCACACAACTTTGCCATTTTCAAGGGACAAGTAATTTCAAAAGTCAACAAGTTTAAAGATTATATTTGACAGAAAGGGTAGTTCTCTAAAAGCTGAAGAGTGGTCCAATGACTACACCAGTATCCTGGGATTTGGAGTTCATAGTTTTGTCAAAGGCTGTCTGTCCTATCTTGGACTAGTGATTTGATCTTTGTGTTGCATTTCCTCATCTGTAAAATGGGAAGGAGTAGCATTCGCCACTCTCAAAGGAAACTGTAAGGATAAATATATCTATTGTCAAGAAGAAAGTTAGGAAAAAAGTTTTCAATTAGGCGTACAAAATTGTTGATTCGAAATGTTGAGATTCAATTGCTGAAACAATTGTCTAAGATGTTTAATGCAGTTTCTCATGTAGCTTTAAACCGTTGTAATCGCAAATAACTATAAATACCTATGAAAAATCTTCAGACCTCATAAAGCACTAGTACTGGAATTTCCAATATCAGATTTCCACTATAAACTATACTGAGATTAAAAAAATTCACAGGATTGTATTACGTATGCTGAAAATATCTAAGTGGAATTAAATAACATGTTAAAACACTAAAACACATCTCCACAGAGAAATTACATAAAATGAGGGCAATCTCTCAGATAAAGCAAAATAAAACTTGCTTGAAGAGTTTTTGTTTGTTTGTTTTTTCTGTGCACTTGTCAAACATAAATGTTTTTCTACAAGTAATTAGATTCTGCAATTTTTGATAAATTTTAAAACRGTCCTCAAGTTGTACACCTTGAATTCTAGGCCTGTTAGGTCATGGATTATAAAGGTCTGGTGGGGTTTTGTWGAAGCAAGGTGAGGAAATTCAACTTTCCATACCTCCAGTACATACTCCAAAGAGTAATGCTCTRTAAGGGTACATAGAACTGAAAAGTTCTGCACTCATAAAGTGATACATTAATCAGACAAATGTGTCAAGAAAAAAAGATACAGAAACAGCTTCCTAGCATAAAAKTGTTGAGCAGTCCTGCCTGTTTCCCAAGCCATGTATTTCTCTGCTCTACAGCCCACATTGTTTCTGTTGGAGATAGGAGCACATTTATTTTTGAATCCATAACTACATCTGTGCTCTCTTTTTGACAGTTAATGTTAAATACAGCTGTGTGAACTGCATCACACAGGAATTAATCTTGGCAGATTCTACTACAAAGTAGTTTAAGATAATCACCTGAGTTTCATGCTATTCTTTGTGGAAGTAGGKGAGTTCTAAATATATAATGCTGGGGAAAGATAATTTAGCTTCACATAATGTTGAAACATATGCTCATAAAAGTATTCCAGAGCCTTTTCTTCTTACTTCTTCTTATATATACTGCATCCATTTTGAGCTCTTTAGTTCACCTTCAACTAAAAAAAGGTGTTCAGTTGCCAGTATTCAGGCATGGACATCACCCGCCCAAAAGCAAGCTGGATTCAGCTCTTCCCTGCTCAGCACTGGCAGCTGTGTCAGGAAAATGTTCTACTTGACTCTTTGGGGTTCTGGATGAAGAAAATCTACCCAATGTTTCTTCGCTTTGGTTGAACGCAACAGGGGTGGTAAGCAAGAGATTGCACTCTAAAAAGTCAAGGCAATCTTTAAACTGCACTTAAAATATATAAAAAAAAGGCATGTGTAAAATGTTAGATTATACTTTTAGCTTAATGCTGTAAAAATAAATAGTTAAGTATTGAAAATTATACTTTAATATCCTTGCTTTCATGGTATCAATAATTAAGGTTTTTATTTCCAGTATAAAAAGAGCTGTCCAGTGGGACAAAAATTGCAAAAATTCATGACCAAAAAAATAGGTTTCAAGACAAAAGAGAGGATTTGCAACAGGTCATGACCACTTGAGCAAGAAGTATATACAGCACTAACAATATTGTAAAAGACCAATAATATATGGAACAGACGACAATGAAATTTGCTTCAGCCTGATTAGGATACTTAATATGATGTAGGTCTCAGCAAGTGCTGACAWGAAATAATACTGTGATCTTCTCTACCACGTCCTTTCCCTTTGGAAGCTTTTAATGTCACTCACATGGTATTATCTGCAAATGTGYTTTCTGCTCTGTCTCAAACAGGAAGGCCCAGGAAGAGTTTAGCTGCAGTGCTACAAGTTCTTTCTGCATGGAATAAAAATATGTGTTRCTAAACTAATTTCAAGATCAAGTCTGTTTTACTCTCTGTAAACTGGAAAATACCTTTTGTCTGACAGCCACTATCTGTGTACCAACTTCCTGCTATGAGGAACAGACAAAATAAACATGTGCTGGGGTTCAGCACAGAGACAAGTTAAAATTTGGATAGTTATTGCTGTTGTCCTAGTTCAGTGCCAGGGCTGAATTTATGCAGGGACTCTGATGATGCCCACGAGTCYTGTTATCTRTGTTTGTTCCTCGTTAACACWCTGATTAACWCATCATCACTGCATTGATAAGCAGRGCAGGTATTGTCACAGAGTGATGGTGCTCTGAACTTTTCTAGTGGTGAATGCATTAGTCAGTTTTCTCTGCCCCTTTCCCTTTTGCCTCTTAAAAGAGTTTGCTCTGTGATCCATTGACTCCTTGGCTGCAGTAATCCTGCTAATGAGCTGAGGCAAAGCTCTCCCACAACTTCACACATTACCAAAGCCAGATGCTGACTATCTRTGGCAGAGATAAAGCAATTATACAAATGGGAGAAATGGTTTTTCTTCTAAGACACTCACATCCTTTGAACATACAGAGTCAAGCATCATTTACTTAATATACAAACCACCTGTGAAACACAACCAGAGCATACTTGAAAGTGGAAGATGCAGTAAAGATTTTTAAAGAGACATTATTATCTTGACAGTTCTTGTTGCTTTCTCCAATCACTGAAAATGCAAGCTTTTCATTTTATCATCATGTTGGAGGAGAAAAGCAAACCAGACCTGAAATACTTTCATTGTTTCTGACATGGTTCATTTTGAGATRTCTATCTGAATTCCCTGTATGCTCCTTTGCCTGTTTTAGCATCTCCTGCTCTCTGTCCTGTGAACTGSGAATACCATCTACGTGCATAAAATAGCATTCTCTCATATTTTTTAACTGTCTGTACCTTCATGACCAATCTTCAAAAAAACTGAGTTCTCCCTGTTGTTATTTTTTCTGTATATGAGTAATCATATCTGTATTTAATCTGTGTTCAGTCAGTCTCGTACTTTTCCTTTCCTGTTCTACCATGGCACTTTCCATTAATTTTGTTTAGCTCAGATGTCTAAAAACCTTTCCTTCTTTAAATTTGTCTTTTATACAACAGGGGACTTTTCTGAGTTAATTATGGATGGCATCTGGAAGCACTGAGAAAACTGGTCAGTTTCACAGTTTTGTAATTTGCAGTTTCAGGTTTTTGCTTATTTGCTCCAGGTGCTTTCTTTTGTGTTTGCTTGTAATTATTAAAGCTGTTTATTTTAGTTCCTATTCAGTSAATGAGACTTTCACCCACATTTTGGTCACTTACATATTTCAAATAATGCTTCAGCTGTCCTACTTACTGGATAGAAATAGATGAAAACAGGCTCTTTGCAAAACACCACGTCACCCAAGTTCAAACAGAGCCCTCTACTCCATATATTATCCTGTAATCGGCAATAAGAAGTGAAACAGATCCATTTATGACACATGGCTCTAATCTCAGGGTGCTATGTTACATGATTCACACCTTTTGTTTATTTTCCCTTCATTGTGTGTTTTATGTTTCTGCCTTTAAATTTTCTTTTACGGAATCTCCACATTCATTTTATTTATAGTTATTTCTCCTTTATTTTTTTCAACGTTAATCACTTAATACTGTCCTTAATTTTCTTACACCAGACAAATATTCAGAGTGGTTAATTTGGTCATGATAGTTAACTAATTCAAACTAGTTAACTCATTTTCATTCAAACTGCATCCCCACCTTCTTTTAGTTTAGAAAACTCATACACTATAATAAAACTGGAACCTTTTTCCCAGGTTCATAGATATACAAGACAGAAAAGAAAATTAATTTGTCCATTGCTTCCCACCACCATTAAACTGGCATTGGAGAACTATCTAAAGAGCAAATAAGTTAGATTAGATTTTCCTGACATAAAAAGGAGCAGTTTAACTATAATGAAAAGACAAGAAATWAACTGTATTTCTGGCTTACTCCCAGTCAGACTGGTGCAATTTAGAATCTTCTCAAGAATAAATGTGCATTTCCCAGAGACACCTAAGGATAGACACCCTGCTGCCAGAAGACAACCCAGCTTGACTGATGGGGGGACAGGCCACCTTTTCTGTCAAGCTTGCACTTTACTGAGGATTAGATCAGAAGATCTTGGTTTCTGTTCAGGCACATCCCCAACCTCAAATTTACTTTTGAACTTGAGAAGACACAGTACCATGTAGTTTCCTGCCTTTGAAAAGGAGATAGAACTGCTCTTCAGGACAAATACATTTTAATGTCAGGCTCTGTTTCTATTTGAGGGGCTCAGATACTACGCAGGCTGAACATTCTCAGTTTAGAAAGAAAATAAGAAAAAAAGAAATCAGTATTTGATCTCATTAGCTACTTGAACTTATGTTGGTATTTGATTTTATTCCTCGGGGTTTTCTTTTTTTCTCTTCCTAATATTTTCATTGTAAGCTCAAGTCACATTACCATAAATGAGAGTTGGAGATGACTTTGAGTTATTTTCCACTTGCYTTTTAAAGCCCCAGAGGCTATCTTAGTGTCTTCCAAACACTAAAAATCCTTAAAAGTGGAAAYGGTTTCTGTAGGGAAAAACAAATGGCATAACAGATTACAATAACAATTTTTGAAAAAATCTAGTAAGATTAGATAATTCAATTTTTTTTTTAAATGTATTGGACACACTGCAGTCTAAATTAACATTTAGGAAGCCAGAGCACCACTGTGAAAAGAAAGATTCTCAATAGAGGCAATGAAACCTTAATTTTATAGTATTGACATAAAAARGAAAGTTATAGCATTCAAAATAGATGACATAAAACAGAGTTGTACACATTGTATTTCTATACTCCTAATTTTCTGCTTTGGTCCCTGAAGTCTGACAGCTTCATGAGTCTCTGTACTAATTAAAATTCCATAAATSATGTCATAAAAACCTCAGATTCTATTGTTTATATCTACTATAACTTGATCCAGATTTTGTTTTGTTTTCATGCCAAAGACCACACAAAAGCTTTCTTTTTCTTACTGAAGCTTCTGTTGATATAATTTCCCACTGAATAATAACTTATCTTACCATGATAATAGTTGTTTTCTTTATCTTGTGAGTAAGATAATTAATTACAGCATCACACTTTGGATGTTCTCATAAATACTTCCCTTTATTCAGTTGTTGTTACAGCTACTTTTTAAAAAGGRAATATTTCAGCATTTCTCCATTATTTCTCATTTGTATAATCACAATAATCACATCTCAACAAATATGAATTTTCATTATTACTTGATATGCTCTATATTTTCCTATTTACGCAGAGAGCATAATGTCAAATTGCAATCAAAATCGATTCTAGTATCTCTCCTATCTAATGAAAATTGTTCAGGGCAGGGGGTGAGGGATATGAAAAACCRCAGAAGTGATCTTTTCAGTCATATTGTCCTTCAAGATGAACACATTGCCCCTTGTCCTGTCATTACATGCTCCAGTAAATAGTCTTGCCCCATCTTCCCTGTGAGTTCCTGGAAGGCCACAGTTGGATCACACTGAAGCCTTTTCTTTTCCAGGCAGAACAAGCCCAATTCTCTCARCCTTTCTTCAYAGGAGATGTGCTCCATCACTCTGATTATCTTGGTGACCTCCTCTGGACTCCAACAATCCACGTCCCTCCTGTGCTGGGACCCCAGAGCTGCAGGTGGGATCTCAGCAGAGCAGAGCAGAGCAGAGGGGGAGAGCCACAGGTTGGAAAGAATGTCAGTACCTACAACCAGAACACCTACAGCACAGGGCAGAAGGACTAAAAAATCAAATTAATTCAGATCTTATCCAAGCTTCTTCAACCAACCTTGTATCTGACTGCGACCTGATGCTCATGATGTAGGATAAGCTAAAATTTTTTTTAATCTGAAAAAGAACACTGCTTTCTCTACTGTAGCATCTTTTGACACCTTCCTGCTAGCCCAGCTAACTGCTTGCCTCTATCAATAYATTCCAGATAAATTTAATTTAAGACATGAGCTCAGAAAGATTTGGATATTACATGTGTGGCAAACTTTGAATTTCACTAGAGATCTGACATATAGAAGACAAAGTTACATGGAAACCCTAATTCCGTGCACAAGACAGGAGTTTCTTGTAGCAGATATGTCCTTCTATTGTAGCTAAATTACAAATAATAATAAAATTCAGCAACAMAAAGACTGTTGAAGGCAGAATGGCTCTTGCATAACCTGGTCATCAGTCCCTTAAATGGTGGAGAAATTCTGTCCCTGGATCTGGATCAGGTCTGCTGCACTTGAGAACAGTGTTTGTCACGGGCAGAGGAAATTTACTGCTAAGTCATTAGAGGGCAAAGAAGCAAGTCAACCTCACAAAYACCATCCTCTGCCTCTGGASGATGCATCTAAATGCCATTTCCAARCTAAGTGAAATCTTTCACTCCTTTACTCCCCTTTCTCTCTTCCTCTTTTAAAAATACTGAGCCACTAGTCTGAATTTTTTCACTTTTTGGTGGGCTAAAAGATGAAAGATCTATTTGTCACATCAAATGATCCCCTTCAAATCATTAATATCMTAGGATATAAAAACAAATGTAAGCTTGTTTTTCTCCCCATCCCTCATGCTGTGTGTTCCCCCTTTTTTTTTGTGCCCACTTTTCATTCTGAGAGATATGTAGTACTGAGAATATTATAATCCCTTCTGGCAACTGAACAGAAACATGGTTTCTATTACAGTTTATTACTTTTTTCCTTTTTAAATTTTTTTTTATCAATCCATATGAATCCCAAAGGACTTCAGCCTTTGATAGAAAGTGTAGTCAAGATATATAGTGGGTCTAGCTCTCCMATATTTCTATCCAACTTAGGCTGTGTATTTAGTTCCCCTGTGCATAGTTAAAATTAAAATATAAGTACAGTATGTGTCCATTTAGTATTCTGAAAATGAATTTGTTTTGTTCYGTAAAAAACTATCCTCTTTAATTTTACGCACACAGCATAAAACTAAATTGTTCTAAGATGAAAAGAAAAAAAGAAAATAATTTTCCATTTTATTGGGAAATACATTTTTACATTGCRAACTTAATGTTTTTAAATTAGCCTTTTCAGGTACCCTCTGCATGTATCTTTAGGGTGTTTTCTACTGCGCTGTAGCTCAGGTCAGCCAGGGAGTTCCCTGCTGTAATCAGCAGAGGCACCAACCTTTTGCATCTAATGCTTCCCAATCAACTCACAGCAGCAGCAGCTGGCACTGATGCCAAGAGAAGTGTTTTTATCACTTCCCTTTCACCTCCCTGTTATCTTGTCCCTCCTGGGAAAGCTTTGTACAGCTGCACAGTGAACCAGGTCAGAGAACTGATCTTGCTTAAAACTAACATAGCAAAAAATCAACAGTTTAGTTCTAACCAGAAGGTAAATGCTTGGGCTGACACGAGGGAGAAATAGAACCCTGACAGCTTAATCTGGTTTAAACTGATTGTAAAACTACAGCATTGCATACCTGGCTTTGAAAATGGGTAATTGCCTTTGAACATGGTCATTTTTATCCCCTATTAAAGGTGCCTGAASGACTACTTTAGCCTTTTAAGAGCTAGGCAGTTTGTCTGAAGTTCAAGGAAATTAATTCCCTCAAAGTGATTTACACAATGACAGAAAGGGTTGGCACTCCTTAATTTTCTTTATGGTGCCAGTGACTGTGTTGTGAGACTGAAGGAGAATGCACTCATTTTAATCAGCTCACCTGCATAACTTGAATTACTGTATTTATCTTCATTTCTGCATTTGCTGTAACACAAAAACAGAGGATGTGGTTCAGTCCTACATACTTAGCTGCACTTTAAATCTGCTCTTTACTGCCTCCAACTGTAGATTTCATTATTGTATTACCTAATTCTATTCTTTGAAAGGTGAAAAWCCTTCCTAAAAAATTTCTACAGACCCCTTGTAACAATGCTTTGACCAATTAACAGCTGTGCTAAGGTGCAAGTCTCAAATGCCTTTCAGGCATTTTATTAGGGCAGACAAGGAGTACTTAAACACCATTTCAGAGGTTTAAAGAATCAAAAGCAGTTGTTTCTGCTAAAGGTCATAAAAAAGTTAGACTAGTCTTAAACAAGAACAGCAGGCATTGTGGAAGTCCTCAGCTGAGCATGTCCCTCTCTGTTCTTACTTTAATAAGGGTAAGAGAGGATAAATAGCTAAGTGACTACATACATYATGCCACTTAATGGAATTTGAAAAGTATTCTATGAACACAGTATGACAGAGAGTGTCTGTGGGTAAACATATTCTACATTTCTTAAGCAAAGAAACGAACTGAGGGCTGGMTTAAATAATTTTCCATGAAGCATCGTTCAAAATGCAGCAAATCTCAACTTTGAATTTTTTATTGAACAGAGAAATTAGGAAACCTAGTATGAAAATCAGGGCTTAAAAGGAGTTTTAGGCCCATATTCAGTGCAGGGAGTCTGTAAGGCTAAGTAGCCTACTAGTCTGCCAGAAAAGGCTGTCAGTAAAACACCTCATTTAACTCACCTTCATCAGCCAACAGTGGAGGTACAATGGATTCTCAATCTTGCTCGAAGCGATTCCAAAGGTCATTTCAAACTCTACAGGTGCCAATTTTTCCTGACTGCTTACAAGAATCTCATCATTTTGTTCTTAAGTTAAACAGTATAGTTAAGCACTGAATATTTGTCAGGATTATTCTGGGTCTTGGAGTTATGAAACTGTACTCTCATAGAAACATTTCTGCTAWTTAAGCCAAAAAATACCTTAAAAAATTCCATTTATACCATTACTGCAATTTCCCATTTTTTTTATTCCCAGAATATATTGCAGTGTGTTGAAGTACACCCCTACTTTTTTACTTCATGTTCTTTACTATTTTAACAACTATCTGCAGATAATTTGGGTCAAGGGGAAAAAGAGGAAAAGGGATAGGAAGCATTAAATTTATGGTAAGTATATGAAAATATAATTTATACCAGTAGTTATTTCTTATTTACATGGCTGAAAAGGTGAAGTAATTAAAAATCTGTCATATAGACATTCTCATCTATGCCCCCTTTCACCCAAATATAGGAGTCATATATAGAAACAAAAAGCAAAACTTCTTTAAAGTTTTTAGGCATGCAAATCATCTCATATCACATTGATTTCTGTAGGTTTAGAATTGTAGAAAACAGCACCTAATTTGGGTTTAATTCTCAACAAATGGACAATAAGAGTATAACAATCACGTTGATAAGTATTTTCAGTAAAGTACATCCAGCCTTTGCCTCTCTGCAGTGCTGCATTCTCAAATACAAACTGTTTCATATGACAATGATTAGACGAGTGGTTTTGTAGGAGAATGGTGACAAGCACTTGAGGATCTAATAGACAAGCKCCTACAAAGCTGCACTTTGCTTTAAAATGTGCAAATTGTTGGTTTCTGGAGTGTTTTCCAGGGASCATCACAGCAGAAGCTGATTGCTTTTGTTACATATTTGGAAATGCATTTGACATAAGGTGCTCAGTTGTCCTCAGATGAAACCCAGTTCATAAGATCTCTTGCTTTTTTAGCCACAAAGTCCAGCGGGTTGTATGATTTTTGTTTGTTATTTTTTTTAGGAGAAACTTCCTGTTAACATTTCTTTATTAAGCAACATTGGAATAAAACATGTTAGTACAGTGTTGTTTATTAATCATATTTTTTTATACTATAAAAGACTTTACTTTTCATTTACTTGCATAAATTGAAGCCAAAAAGTTTGCTATTTAAAAATCTAGAAAAATTAGGTTCCATAGTGCTCACTCTTAAGCCTTCTAAAATTAAGGGTTATTGGGGAAATAATTATTGACAGTTTTGTCCAAGAAATGGGAAAAAATTTCCAATATCGGAAGTTTCTATGTCGAGATTCTAAATTCTCAGTTGTTCAGAAATATTTACTGGTTTAAAATTGATTTCTAATTTTATTTAAATGTAATACTGTATTTCAATTTTAAAAGTGTACATATTGGCATGTCAGAATATTGTAATGTCATGTCAGTGAAAAAAAATCACCTAAGGAAAAACAAAATAAAGAAAGATGAAAAAATCTAGAAACATTGTCTAAGGGGATGAAATACAAAGAAAAGTTTATGAATAAAAAAGTATTGTTACACATTAGCAATAAATTTTCCTCACATCTCATACACAAATTTAATCTTTCCATTGTCGCTTAAAAAATAAATTTTCAAGTGTAACTTCCTCATATTTTGTATGTCCTTTCATAGGACACAGGTCATTTGCCAGGAACAGAACATTAATTTAATGAATCACAGGTAGCCTCAGCAATACATAACATCTGAAATTATTACTGTATTGGAATAGATAAAGAACGGGATGTCCCACACACTGATTTTGTGCTTTCAAAATGTGTCTTAAAWCAAGTCTGGAAACGAGGTGAGAAGACCACTGAATGATAACTGATTGGGACGATATCACGCATGCCAGTGGCAGAAAAAGCACATGTAAGTGTGCTGACTTCATTTTGTCTTGGCCCACGGTAATAACTGCCAATCTGCAGCAGCCCTGATAGCAGAGCGATAGGGGAAACAATAGCTGAGCCTGCTGGAGCTGAATGCAAAACAGCAGCCTTCGAAGGGAAAATGAGAAAAGAAAATCTGGGTCTCAAGCGGCAGAAATATATAGGTTGTAAAAGTGGCTTTAAGAGGTTTTTCTTATGAGATTTATAAATATACTTGTTTAGTTTAGCAAGACATGAGCTGGGAAATTTGCAGAATATACAWATAGTTTAATTTCTGTGGTTTAGGGGAGAAATCTTGTTAATAATGAAATACTCTAGGAAAAGAAGCTCGAGTTATCTCCTGGGAAAATGCGTGATGTGTTCTGGTTGTTTTAGAAAACAAATGATATTATTATAGAGCAATGAATCCTTTGTGTTTGGATAGCTTCGTGGTTATTCACACAACACAGACCCTTGTGAACAGAAAATGTTGAAAACAGCAAGCCTTACATGACTTACATGCTCGGCCTGAAATCTTACTGTATGGTTCTCTCTGAGAGTTTGGAAGAACCAAGAAGAGAGTAATTGGACTCATTTTCACAAACGTGCTGCTTAGCAAACTCTACAGAGAACGTCTGCATTAAAATGCAAATGATGCAGTCGCTGGTGAAGTCAAGGGCAGTGGCAGGGGGATGCCGGTGTGTTTGCACAGATCTGAACATTCAAAGCAAGAACATATCCCCACAATTGTGCAGACCACTCTTATTACTGCAGACTGCACACGCACATGCACTGCCCCCAGGAAACGCCTTTTTTGCCAGATTTCTCCAGAGCACCAGAACTCTGCTCTACTTTTCTTCAGCACTGACAGAAGAGAGCAGTTGGGACCCAAACCCAGTTTGTGCCAGTTTGTTTAGAGCATTCAGTGCTTATTATGGTGGAAGCACTACGGCATCTGCCATTTCAGTWTTCATCCTTCAAATACTTACTCTAAAATTTAAGATTCCCCTGCTGCAGATACAGCTGTCTATATGGGTATTACAACCTGCCAGCATCCACACATCAGAGTGTGCTAACAATCTAACTTACKGCCCATCAGTCTGGAAAATAAAAGATATTATTACTGATGGGCCTGTTTATCTATCCTTGCCTCATTCCTTTGACCTTTAGGGGGAAGTCTGAAACAAACTCATGTTCATGGCACAATCTGATGTCATGCCAGCCTGTTGACCACATCATTGTTGAATCACCAGGCAAAGTTGTGAAACTTCTATTTAAAACGCCATAAATTATAAAGATCAATGCTGATTAAGGAGGATCTCTGTGCTCTCCAGCCTTTTGCAGGTTACAACGCAGAAAGAACAGGTTCAGTCACCCAGAGTGGGCAGCACTGTCATGTTGTCTGCTGGAGGAAAGATTTATTGTTCTCCCTGCTAGATGCAGGAATATCTGCTGTGTTTCTGTTAGGTGGCCATTGCAGATCATGTGGAGGGAGCTGACTTAACAGGCTGTAGGGGAGCTGCAGATGTTCAGGTCTCAGCCTCTCCCAGAACAATAATCACTCAGAGGGTGCAGAGCATAAAAGGCCCTCAGTGTACTCAGAAAGTGCCAGAGGTATCTGTGACTATTGTTAATGAGTTGTAGAAGAATAATTCCCCCTGCTCTATGTGTATGTGTGTGGTGTGTGTTTCATTCACAGTGATAACTTTCAATTCAATACCCTTTATAAGACCTCCACAGTGACTAATTGTAAGAGAACTAGGAACATCTACTATTAGCAGAAATAGGATTGTTATTCAATAACCTTGGGAYGCTGCACATCCAGTGTCGTTCTGAATCTGTAGTTATTAGGTGGGGGGTCTGGTGAAGGTTGTTTCAGATTGCTGCTGGCGTCTTGCTGCTGAGCTCTGTATATTCAATGCCACAATGTCAGCAGCTTGAAATTCCCTGTCTGKATTTTACACAGCTAATAATCTTCAATTTAGAACTGTTTGCAAAGAAAGAGAATGAGAATGAAGTGTTTTCAAAGYAGGGGCATTCTCTGCAGTTCTCTGTCTAGGGGCAATCCTGTCARTACATTCTCAGGCACTGCTCACCTGCAGCAATGAGTCATGTACAGAAATAAACAATTTGCTGAAGCTGCTGTGGTGTGTTCTGATGCCGATTAACAAACTGCAGACATTTGGAATTTCCTTTGTATTCAATATGTGGCTCTGTTTGAACAAAAGGCAGCACCAAKTTAAGTGGTATGCCTGCCAGAGATTTCTGCAGACACAGATCTTTGCCTCCTCCTGCTCTCTGAAAGCAGGGGCACCAGTGAATTGCCGCATTAGAGAAGYAGGGAGGATGTCTTTCATTTTCACACTGTTTGGATGTTGAAAAGGGAAGAACAAACCAGCAAAAAGAGAAAACAGACTAGACATTACAGAGAACAGTCTTCAGGGCACTGGTTTAATTCCATTCCAGAAGGTGACAAACAAAGCCAGTAAATTAATTTCCAGCCCCAACATCTGTGTTTTTGTAATAAGAGACTTACCAGTCCCTGATGAGTCTTGGGCAAATGACTTTGGCTGCTTTCACTGGAAAGAGAAGCCAGTCCTGTCCTTCCCTACACAAAAGTTCTGCTCCATGTGCCACTGGTTGTTTCCCAAATGTCTTTAAAATTTGTTTGTTGGAAAAACACCAGAAAGATTTAGAGATTGTTATTAGGAGCAAGTGCAGCAATTACAGCATATGTCAGCTTCATTAAGAATYTGTACTTAAATTAGAAAAGCAAGATGAGGGCAAAAAACAAGTTAAAGACCCATTTTCTCAGAGAGAAAATGTTTTTTAACTTAATAGCAATGCATTTATCCCACATTGGGCTTCAGTGCAGCACAGTTCTGAGCTGCCAGGTGTGAATAAGTATAATCTGCCCTGTCCCATCCATTCAGAAAGCTTCACTATGATTTCAGGGAGGTTTCTTTAGTGTGTATGTTCTGAGAGATTTTCAGAATCTCCCCCAAAGTTGGTCTCAGGCAGTCTAGTTTCATTGGAAAGTGCTCCTCAGCTTGCAAGAAGGGGTTAAGATATCTTCAGGATTTGCTTCTTTCACAAATCATTTTCACTATCTTCCCTTTCTTTAGATCAAGCCAGCAACTCAGAACAAAATTCAAAGATCTAAATAATCTGCTTTCACTATTTTTTTCTTGAATTGAACAGTCACACCATCATTGTGCATATAGAAACAGAACTTGGATTTTAATAAATTTTTAAGCCAGAWTTAGAATTGCTAAGCTTTTTTATATTCCTGCTATAAAATTATCTTTCATTAATCCATCATAAATAGATAAAAAAACTCTTTCCTGTACCGAGTTGAAAAACTGTCCCTCTTCATTCCAGTCTGTTAATACCAATAATTAAAATCACACCAAAATCTCAAAGCACAGATAGTGTGGTGCCTCCCACATGGCTCATTGCTGGACAATGTTTATAACCCAACAAAACAAATAGAAAGATATAAACTCTAGAAAGTATGTAATACTAATTCACTTACCTGAGGAACCAAAGCAGCCCACTTCTGATTGCCTACATGGCTTTTGAGCATAACTCTAAGCCCATTCTCAAGACTTATTCAGTCTCCACACTGCTTGGAGAAAAAAAAAACAAAAAAAACCACATTTTGGGATGGAGAATGCTCAAAATCAGGAGGATGCTGATGCTGGWTCCTCTATTAATATAGACCAAAATAGCTCATCCTGCAATGTGAGCAGATGGAAAACAGGGAGATATACAAAACTRTGTTATACAAAATGAAGGTTTTATTTCCTGTGTTCACTATATTTATTGGCATGAGTGCAATCTATTTCACAGTATATTGCAGAATGGAATGTTAATTCCTTTCGCAAAACTGAAATAATGTCCCAGGTCTCAAATATTTGGATTCTATTCCTAATTTACAAGCTGAATCTGAGTGGATGAATGCATCTCTTTGTGAACAAGTACAATGCAAGCTTGAATTCAGTGAGATTAATCTGACTTTGCAAACTCCACTTGCTGCAGAAATTCAAAGCTATTTGTTTAGTTCTGATCAAATTAGCCTGTTTTGAAACCAGTATGTTACCAGCCTGTTTCTTTCCAGCTGTGCCATGATGTTTGGTAATCTTCTGTTTCTATGCTTGTATTGTTCTGTAAAATGTTCAAGTCAAGAATTAATCACTGTATTCTAACTTCAACATGACAGCTTCAAAGAATGTATTYCAAATAGTTTGGGTTTATTTTATTTTTTGTTTGGCTCTGTAGCAGACTTTTGCAGCTGACTGAAATAAGAGCACAATTATAAAAGATACCTTGGTAATTCTAATTAAACTGTTAACTGGTACCGGTGACTTGTCATACATGACATTTAGCATCAGAGAATAACAACATAGTAAACAGAAGTRATAGAAACAGGTTTCTTTTTCCCTTGCAAAAAACTGAACCCAATTCTGTTTCAAATTTTACAAGCTCATTTGACAGCAGTATTAAATGATAACTTCTTTAAAAATCTCCAGCTTTCTGTTGCAGGAGTACTGTTTGTAATTAGGTATTGCTGAAAGCAGAAATTGCACATCATATACCAGCACACAAACGATTTTCAAATAGGATATGTGGAGTAAAGAACAATACTGAATTTGATAGTTTAGCCATGAAGCTAAATGCCACCCTGTGACTGAATGCGGAAAGCATGAAGAAACCCAATGTGCAGCAAAAATGAGAAAAAGCAAATAAAGAATAGCAGACCTAAAATTCATGAAAACCTGTCTTTACCAAACAGGAATAAATACCATTTGCTAACATCTCCCTCTCCCTGCTAGATAAAGCATGGTGCAAAGAAAAATGGTTGTGCTCAATATGCTAAAAGTATCTATATTGAACCATCCTTAAGTCAGCTATAGGTCATATGGAAGGTAATCCTACATTTCAGTATAGTATAGTTTGTTTATGCTTCCTGATATCAGTGAAGATGATTTCTTCTAGGACATTAAAAGAGAGAATTTCTTCAGAACTGCAATTTCTATCATTGTCGTTYTGACTTAAAACTTAAAACGTAAATGAAAGTCTGCTAATATTGTTTATGATAAAATGGAAAGTGCAAAAAAATATTTTTCTCTCAATTTCACTTTGAGGCAAAACATCATTACTTGTTTCAAGATGGCAAGTACAGAAGAGTCCAAAAGAAGAAAATAGTGTGGTTATATCTGTCCTAATACCAAAATGCATATTATTACATCTTATCATTTAAGATTTGATGAACCAATCCCAACATGGAATAATTGAGATTGAATTAATTCCTTCACTTTGAAACTTATTTGTGAATTTTTATCAAAGCATGTAATGCTGTGTCCTCATATAATGCTAAAAATTATGAACTGTTATTTTCTATCAAATCCATCACCTTCAAAGGAAGAGTTTCTAGAATCATGTCAGGTTGTCTTCTCTCACTTAAACAGTCCTGCTGGAGACCCTGAGTTCACTCAAGTGGTCAAGGGCTGAATAGGAAAAAAGTAGAGTTTTGAAATTAGTTATTATTAACATACATGCCTGCCTCATTCAATGCAGCTGAACCTTTTACTACTTTTACTTTTACTTTTACTTTTACTTTTACTTTTACTTTTACTTTTACTTTTACTTTTACTTTTACTTTTACTTTTACTTTTACTGATTGCAATGCATTTCCATAACTTAAAAAACCAATTTGGTTATATTTTCTAGTCAGATAGTTCTCTTCATAAAGCTCAATGAAAGCTCATATAGCATTTAAAGTTCATTTCCACCCTGATTTTGGCAAGCGGTCTTTTAATACAGAAGAATCATATTTAAATTATCCATGCTAAATGACAGATTTTAATTGCACTTCATACTTTTCTTCCCTCTTTTACACTATAGTGATTTGCAATATTCAGCAAGCATGCTAAATCCCTGGCATGTAGTGAGTATTCATTTAAAAGGTGGATGGTACTGGAATGGAATATGCCTACTGTTTCCATCGAAGTGTGTTGCCCTATTCTGTCAGGGCTCAATCCCAAATGTTACTTCAAAACTATAAATGTGACTGACTGCCTTGGCAGCATTTTCAAGCTATGCCTTTCAAGGACGCAGCCATAATGCTYATTTATACATTGATTTCAACTTACTTGAGTGTCTAAGGGCTGTTTACACAGGTATCACATTACCAGACTGAATTTGTCTCATTTAACGTATCAAAAATCAAAGACAAATGAAACATTGAACAGAACTGGTTTTGAGCTCCTGTCTGTATCTCCTTACTAATTCTGTTAGCAATTTTGCTGACATTTTCACCCCCTTCTTTATCCTAAGAATAGAGAAAAAAGCTTTTCATCTGTTTTATTCTAAAACAGTAAAAAGACATGAAGGTAAATGAAGAAACTAGTTTCATAGAACAAATAAGATGTGCAATAGTCTGCAATACTATGATCTCTTGGGAAGAGAAAGGGGAAGATAAGGAAATGAAGAGGGGTAGCTACCATTTTACTGACAGCACAGAAATCAGTTTTATTAAAAATCAAATGACCTTAAATGCTACGGGGCCATTAAAAGTAATGGGATGTGATCTCAAGCCAGTGAGTGATGTGAAGCCAATTCTTTCTCAGGGGTTTAAGCTGTAACATCCACATTAATGTATTAGTATCAGTAGATGAAACATAACGAATACTACATCTCATTTGCATAATGGATGAGACCAGGGAAGCTGATCCAGATGGCAGATGAGCACCTTGAGCCAAAAGAGGAATTTTTTTTTTCTTTTTTGCATATCAGTATCCACAAGTCTAAATTGCTGAGATTAGATCAGTCTGATGAGAATATGGACTTTGAGTAATTTGTTGCCCTTAAATCTGAAAAAAGTTAAATACTCATCAAGAACAACAGCATTCCATGCAGCTGTGGGGATTTCTCTACTTATTGATGTGTCTGGTAGTTCAATGGTAACTAGAGGAGCAAATTTAATGGAAAATCTTATTCTSTGACCAGTCCTGCTTAACATGTTGTCAAAGAGTCAACTCACGTGTTCAGTCATATTTATGCTTTGCAGTGGTTTTGTACCTCAATGCACATTGTGAGGAAATGCTGGGCTGTTCATGAACTCAATATAACACTCAAATGCTCAAACAGTGTAAAGACAAATGAGAATRTGGTGTCCTTTCTTTTAACCATAAGCTTGCTTTATAAATGATCTGTTCAAATCTGGTACAGGTAAAAAATCAAATACATTAGGCCAGTTTTGCCCATGTATTGAATTATGTGTTACAGGAAGAAGGATTCTTGCCACTGAAAGAAGAAACTGATGTGCTTGATGATTTGTTGTCAGAGAAGGCTGCTTTTGTGAATGTGCTAAAGTGCAAGAAATATTTACCCTGAGTCCTAAACACTGTCCAGTAGGCAGTTCAAGAATCTCAGTCAGTCCACAGGAGAGAKATTTCTGCGTATCAATTAGTAATTACAAATTTTATCTGAATTGATTGGTGTGCTTTTCTCCTTATGTTATATTATACTATGGTTAAGACTAATTTTCTGAAACCAGTAATATATCAGAGGGAGACCCATTCCCAGATTTRTAGTGAGGAAAAAGTCCCATCTTACCCATTTCCATTTCCCTGGTTAGAATGGCAATGACATTATAGCCTTTTTCTCTGTAACAGATT
The DNA here is from genome assembly GCF_030028575.1 of Malurus melanocephalus. Classification (NCBI taxonomy): domain Eukaryota; kingdom Metazoa; phylum Chordata; class Aves; order Passeriformes; family Maluridae; genus Malurus; species Malurus melanocephalus. The sequence goes on from NW_026623232.1 coordinate 9,800,129, forward strand.
ATGAAGTCCATTTCCTGGGATAATTGTGGCATTTTGAACCAGGGTCTGCGTTTCCAAGAGGCTCTTCCATTGACTACATTATTTTCTGGGGCACATTAAGTTTTTTAATTTCTTGTTCTCATGTATTAAATATATTGAGTATTAAAGAGTCTTTTGAAGCAGTGATTCAGTTACTGTAGAGAGGTGGAGGTGAAGCAGAGGGGATGATGCTTTTACTTGGTGGCCTGATGCTAATTCAGTGCCTGGAGTGGCATAGCTGCTCTACTGTTTCATAGCTTTTTATACCTGGAACACAACATTTGAAAGAGGCTTGAAGAATGATAAATGAAACATAGATTTTATGTGAGAGTGTGTGCACACACTTGTAAGTATAAGCATTCCTTGGAGTTAGGGGTGGGAAGGAGTCAATTAGACCACTTGGTAGAAGGACATTTCATATTTGAGGTACAAGCTCAGAAAGTATGTCAACAGTTTTTGGATTTGAAAATCTTGTTGACACCTGTTCTTTCTCAATTATTGGTTTGACTTTAGTATTA
>NW_026623232.1:9801167-9812481 GCF_030028575.1 Malurus melanocephalus
AAAATGGGAAAAAGGGAGGAAATGGAAAAAAAGGGGGGGGTGTGAATTAAATACAAATGTAAAAGCACTAAATTTAAATTATTTCAAAATGTAACTCTATAAAGAGATATTTTACCACACCATACAGCAAATGATTTCTTGATGAAACAACCTCTCAATAATGTCAAATTTAAAAAACACTAAGTATTTTCAGAAGGTTTTCTTTTCACTCTTCCCCTCATTTCTTTCATTTCTTAAAAGTCAGTAACAAAATTCTGTTAACTTGATGTATTTTCCTTTGCTTCTGGCCCATGAGCACAATTATGGGCTGTGTATCACTGGAAACAGGATAAGATGTCACCAAAATAATAAGAGAGTTGGAAAGTGAAGTGAAATGAGGAAGGTATGATGCAAATGCATCCCTTTGTGTTATGTGAAGCATAAAATGAAAGCATCCTTCACTGCAGGGAAGYGAATTTTAAACACATTTAGGAATAGCTAGATTTATGTTGAGCTAATATTAAGCTAATATTGATTGAGATGAAGCAACCAAAGCATGAAGAGATACACTCATTCATATTATTATGTACTTTTGGCAGCTCTATTTTTCTGTAAACTTAATGAAAGATACAGTCAAACTAATTCATCCCTAAAGGTCTGCCTTATTTAGAGATCTCATACTGTCTGCTTTGTCTATCTTCTTTTAATTCCTTAAAACAAGCACTTTTTCGATCCTTAAATTAAGCTGGCTCTTYGTTTTTCCCTCCAGACAATTGCACATCATTAGAGAGGTGGTGGAACAGCACAATTGCAAACATCTGCTGCTGCAGCGCAATGATGCCGTAAACTGATCTGCAGTCATTGGCACTGTCAGGACTTCAAGTTTATGTAAAGGTCACATTGTTTGRTTGTAGATAAATTACTCTGAGATTTCATGTAATCATTCAGGGCTTATTAAACCTTTTTGATTATTTTGTAAAGTTGTTCTGTGAAGGGAGAAACTATACGAAGTCAAGTAAGGGTCCAGAACTGCTCTGATATTTTTATTACTTAAGAAATACCATTGTTCATTGATAGTGCATTTATTTCCAGTGCTGATGCCTAGAACTTTGCAGTTGGGAGTTATGCAGAACTTTACACAATGTCATAGTATGATGAATTAATAAATAATGAATTATTAAATTGCATTTTTCCTAGGAATGTTATTCATGTTGATCCATAATATGAATACTGCACAAGAATAAACACTCGAGTTTAAAACTCAGGATTTTTGTGTGGTGGGTTTTTTTTTGGTTTTTTTTTGGTTTTTGTGGGGATTTGTGTGGGAGGTTTTTTTGGTTGGTCTTTGGTTTTGCTTTTTTTGTTTCATTTTTACTGCCAGAATACAAAAGTGGATTATTTACAATTGCTAGTATCCTACCTTTTACAGCCTGGCAACCTGTGAATGATCCAACAAGAACAGCTTCCCCTAACATGGAAATAAAATTTCACTACTACAGAAGTTAGCTGTACAAATTAGTCACCCCTGCTTAAATCCTAAAATGTTCTCACCCTCCCAGCTATCGCTGTAGTCAGAGAAGTTGTGTACCTACTTCCCTTTAGAGATCAGATTCTTCATTTTGTTCGGACAAATCTTCCGTTAGTGTGAATTTGAATTGCTTCATTGCCTTCAGAAGGGTGATAGCAATTTATGCCAGCTCAGAATGTGGTGCTTAATCTTGGAACTGAGAGAGGAAGGTGAAAAAAAGAACACTCCCTATCAACTTAAAAAAATAGCCTCCGGTCTTAAGACAAGATGATGGAAAATTTAATGCAAGTTATAAATAGGGCCATTAATTTGATATACAATGCTCTAGCAGTGTACTCCATTAAGCATCCGTATTTACTTAGCTGCTACCAGGCTACCAACATGACATAGCAAAGTTATTATGACAGAAAGCCTTCTGTCAGGCTACTTTTGTGTTTCAGACTTGGTTAAAATGCACCTAGTTGTACAACAGAATTTCAAGATTTGCCAAGTGCCCCCATATTATTTTAATATCCTGTGTTAAAACAGGGATGAAGGAATATCTTATGTCTGATTCTGAATCTTCATGTTCAATGTGAACTTAGTCTTGACTCAAATAATATTAAAATTAAATTTTACTTTGACATGAAAACATGAAAATCTTGTGTGAAAAACATTGAATTGTTAGAAAGCCTTTTAAATATCACAAATTAAAAAAAGGAAAAAAAAAAAAAAAAAGATGAACAGATAAAAAAATCAGTCCACAAAGAAGTAAAAAAATTATCAAATGATAGTGTAAGATGATTGTGTAATGAAGATAAATTGAGTTTCAGTTTCAGACAATGGCCAAAGGCAGGAGCACCCTTCCCACTGTTGTGATCAAAAAGACAGACACCAAATATAGATTCGCAAGGACCTCCAAGGTCAGTGAGTTCAATTCTCACAAAAGCAGGTAATTGTTTCATAGTGYCTTACACATGTAATTCATAATATCACATTACACTGCCTGCAGATGCTTGGGAGAGGGGTTTGTTGTCACTATTCTTTCCTATTCTTTTGTGACTACAAACAACTTCTAATTGGTATCTTAAATATATTAATTTCAATCCCTCCTAAAATTTTCAGATCCTCAGAGTAACGCTRCTTTCCATTCAGTAAACAGTGCAGAGGGGCTGTGTCAGGGAATATCACTGTAGAGCTGCATACCAAGTGGAGGGATAATCTGATTCCATTCTGCAGGGGTCTCTTCTGTCCTGTTGTCACTTTTCCCATGGATCAGTTCAACCGCAGCACTTGTACAGAAAGCAGACTTGAAAGAGCACAAGGAGCTGTGATAACAAATTCACAGTTAACTTGCTCAATATCTTTCCCCTATCACAGTGATTTTTATAAACTSATGTTTGGTTTCTTGGCTTGTAATGGGGTGGAGCTTTCTTGGTGCTGTTTTTTTGTTAGTTGGGGATGTTTGTAGGCTATTTACCTTGGGTTTTTTAAACATTTTTGTTTCTCTTGGTCAGCTTTTGTCCATTAAGCTTACATTAAATAAAACCCACAAGAAAAACCAGCCATTATCCAGCTGAAGATGCACCTCATGTCCCTAAAGAAAAGAAAGAATGTGCTGTGTGACAGGCAATATAAAAAAACTTACTTTGATTATTCTTAAGCCCTTAACTTTTATGTACATAAGTAAACTACAGCGCTTCAGTCAATAATGTACATAAAGAATTTCATTCATGTAAACATATTTTCAATACTTAAAGAAATATGGATTAATTATGAACACTTCCAACAGATCTATAGAAAAGACTAAACTAGACTAGAACAGACTAGAYTATTTCAGTTGAAMGGGACTTGTAGCCATCATCTAGTCAAACCACCTGACTAATTCAGAGTTGACCAACTGTTAGAATTGTTAAAGGCATCATCCAAATGCCTCTTAAACACTGTCAGGATTGTCACCTCTCTAGGAAGGCTGTTGCAGGGTTTGACCACCCCTTGGTAAAGGAATGTTTCCTAATGTCCAGTCTGAATTTCCWCTGGTGACACTTTGAACACTCCCAYATRTCTCATCACTGGATCTCAGAAATGAAATCAGCACCTCCCTCTCCATTTCCCCTCTGCAGGAAATGGTAGGGAACAACAAGATCTTAAACACAGTTAAAAGCATGAGCATTTTCATATGTAGGRTTTAGATGCATATGATTTTCTTTCTGTAGATGCAACTTTAATTCATCCAAAGACTGYAAAAAAACTGTGTCTTGTYGCAACCTGTAGAATTAAAATGCTATTGATAAAAAATTGGCATGTTCTGAAGAGCAGTAGACTAGAAGATTGTTTACAGTCTGAATCAAAATTCTAGGTATGGTACCTATACCACAGAAGAATAAATTGATTTGGTCCAAAGCAGAAATTTATTGAGGGAATATTTTATGTTCAGTGCATCTTTTGTGGTGCAATTCCAATCACATAATTGCAGATTTTACCCTGAATGTTTCTGTATCAAAAGCAACTYTTCTAGTCATGACAGGGTTTTGTGCCCATAACCACATGCAATACTTTATGCAGTGATGTTTGTTGACAATAAGATCAATCTATTGCAGATATCTGGAAATAACTGATGGAAAATTGACAAAGACAAATGGATCATAGTTTGACTCTTGAGAAACTGCTGTTCCTTTGCTATACCTTTTCTTCTTTTTGCTTTCTCCTTGCAAGTTCTCCCAAATCACTAATCAATGTCCCAGTCCTTACGTGTTTCATCCAATACAAATAGAAAGGGAGAAAAATAGCATTTCTTATACTAAATGGCCACTGAAAGATTTTTCAGTGAACCATCAAAACWGTTTACATCCACTGTTTCAAGAGACCATGATTTATGCAATGCTTCAAAACCTGCTCCAGAGATGTTTGTTCTTCACACTCAGTGTCCCTTAAGGATAYAGTGAAATCATTGAATTCGTTGCCAGACTTCAACCATAAGAAAAATTACACTTTTTCTCTTTTAATTTCCTCTCTAATTCAGATATTCAAAATATTTAAAATCTGTTTATTCTTATGTAGAAGAAAGCATACAGACATGCAAAGATAAGCATGTAATATCCGTGTTTCATCTATTCTGCTGGCAAGAAATTAAAATCAGAGTTCCTAACTATAAGGAGCAACGGAATAATTTTAAAGTGCTCTACCAAGCTTTGAGGGTTTTTTGAATGCATAKTGTAAATCCTAGAAGCTGTTCTTAAGAGAATCTCAGTGATCTAGAAATCACTCAGAACAAGCTGCTATTCTTTGAATGCTATCTCACTCYTTAGTGCGTAGTAATTGAACTAATGGGAAGTTTTATTCAATCTTAGAGAAACTTAACCCAGCTTGAAATTAGTTTTTGAKCATAATTCCTGCTTGGAGAAATCAATACAAAGCTAGTAGGCATTGTGTCCATTCCACAAGTTTTTAAAATGCTGCATTCCTACGGTGTAATAGCCTATTTCATATCAATATAATCTGAGCTGCAAAGAGTCAGCTAATTCCAGCTTGGATAATGAAGGTACGCTCTGAACGCTTCAGAGCTATCAGTCAGACACAGCACGTTTGATACACTTACGTTGCCAAGATCTTCTGAAAGCTCAAGGGTCTAGAAAATAGATGAAAGTTACAGAGCAAACAAATAATAAAATCAAAGCTTAAAGTGGAGACTGGAGTGGTAAATCAGCTAGATGCCCTTTATCTCTGGAGATTAGMGCTCCAATTCTGCATCAAGACCCATAGTGAAAATAATTTTAATGGCTTCAATCTGATCCCCTGGGTGCAGTTTATCCACGTTTACAGATTTCACTATACCATTAAGAATGACATATATTTTTCTCCTAAAGAAAGGTGTGGAACAAGAATAACAGGGGATACTTCATAGATCAGGATTGATGTATGTTGGCAAAGCAATGTGTGAAAATTGTGGGCCTGTAACAGCCAGGGGATTATGTAGAGATTAAGGTGCARTGAAAGGGGCTATTGAGAACTCTGAATGACCTCTGTCTGCACAATAGTGCTAATATTCAGRCTTTAGCTTCATGAACACCATTTTTATCAGTATACTTATTAACTACAATACATTAATATATATCTGAATATCAGGAGTCTGTAGTAGCTTATCTCTTACAAGGCTGGGTGCTGCAAATCATAAAGAGAGTACAGTTTTACTTTTCCTGACCTAAAAGTGTAATAAAAACAAGAGTAGGTTACATTTTAGAAACATTTCAATAATAGTAAACTAATATACTTGTAGAGTTTATTCAGTATTTTTTATGGAAGCTGTGCAAAGCTGAGGCTCATAAACATGAAGACTAGCTTGATTTATCAGAGGTAATAATCCAAACCACTTTTAGGGTTATATTCTTAATCAGTGTTTTATGCATCACAGAGGGGGTTTSGAGTTATTTCTCCTATGTCTTGTCTTGGCATTTAGCTCAAGTCTAATCTCCTCGTACCAGCTCTTCCACTCCCATGGGCTGATTTCTATTGTTCTTCAGATATTAATTCATGTAGCTGTCCTTTACAATCACATTAATTCTCACTTCATCTGGAAACTTCTAAATGATAGAGTTGATGAATATAACTACAGAAATTCCCTGAGGCTGAGTTTTTTAAAGCAACTGCCTCCAAACAGGTCCCTTGGATGTCACTGGCACTGTGCTGTCCAAGAGAYACTTGAACACTGCATGCAGCTAAAAGGAATAAAAAAATTTATAAACTGACACTGACAACAAGGCCAACTTTATTATAGTGTCAGTTACTGGCTCAATTTTCCAGTCCTTCTGTTACTAAAGGATTTTTTGGAAGCTCCAGAAAAATTCTTCTGGTCAAAACTGCAGCAGTGAAGCACTGAATGTCCCTCTCAAGTCCAGCAATGTGCCTTACATCAGCTAGAAAATGCTGGAGCATTTTGTTGCTCTTGCTGGAGCACAAAGGGAAATGGGGAGAACTACAGCAAGTTCCCACTACTGTTATGTCTCACCCCGAGTTTATATGCCACTTGGCTTGCAGAGGACCCTTAAATAGGTAAAACCAGACTGCAAATACTTGCAGAAGCCTTAATTTTTCACATTTCTTGAAATGAATARCATATCCTACATGAAGGAGTCCATAGAAAAAACACTGTTTTGATTTTTCTGCCAAAAAGCTTGAGAAGTCACCCCCATGTGTAGGGAAAAAGTTTTGGTGTATTTCYTATTTGGCCATGAGCTCAAGGAGAAATACAAACCCTGTAGAAAACAATCAGGTTCCAACCCTGGCCTCCATGYGGCCAACAGTGGTGCTCTGAAAGCTGGAGCTGCTACGCTGGAGCACTGGCTAAAAGTTAATTTGGGTGAAAGCTTTTGAATATCTCACCTCAYCCACCATTCTGAAGCATCACTAGATTCAGCTTGGGAAAGATTCAAAGAATTATTTGTGTTTGGTTTYGATGGGCAAACAGGAGATAAGAGTTACAGGACTGTAGAGAATTTGGAAAGGGGAGAATCAGGGGAAGAGATGGAAGGAAGGATGAAAGAGGAAGAAAGGGGAGCTATTGATTTTCTAGTCCAGAATGTGCTGAACTTTGATGAATCTGTCTGCAAGCAACAGAAGCTGATCTTTTCCATGTCCTTCAACTTCTATATCCAATATGCTCTTCCTTTTAGAAAATAAAAGCAATTTACTTGAAGAAAGAAAAAGATTAATTGAGCAAGTGTGTTAAAGGAATCAGTTACTTTTTTATATGCTTTATACCAAAATATTCTCCATAAGGCCTTTGGTACTCTGAAACAAACAACCRATAAAGAAAAGAAAGCTTTTAAAATGAAATATTTTCCTTGGCAACAAGTTTTTGCACAGAGTGTGCTTCTGCTGAAATACCAGCTGTGAAATGTGTTCCATGAAGTCAAGAGAAAGCCTTAATCTTCCAGTTGTTGGCATTTTGCTTATGCACTCAGCATGTGTTATTATCATTCCTATTGTTATTACAGAACAGGGTTTAAAACCCAGCTTTGTCTTTGTTCAATGACAATGGTTATGGACAAATTAGAGTTTGAAAATGCATTTTTGTCTCATATTTGAAATTCCGAGACACAAATTTTCATACAGTGAGAAATTTCAAATGTTACTTGGAAAAAAAACATAGAAAAAAATACATACAGTAATAAAAGTACCATATTATGCTTTTATATATGTATAAACTTCAGTTCTTTTCAGTAGATTGCTGCAAAATTCTTGTAATGTAACTTCAGCATAACAAGAATTTTGCTCTAAGAGTAAAATGCAGCAGAAAGTACAAAAGGGGAAATGTGYAGATGCTCTTTTTGCTTATCCCAGGCTAATGTGTGTGCTCTCATGAAAACCACAGGAAGCTTAAGGACTTGACATTAAACCGGGCGAAAATTTGGAGATATTGACTGGTCTTGGTTTCATTACATCTTGAAACTTAAGTTAAAATTTGTGACCATTTTAATCCTAAAACAAATTTCATCCTTATTGCAGATCTATGGAGGCCAGSGATCTTTCCCTGGAGAAATTAAATAATTAGGACCTCATTCATTTAATTCCACAGGAATTTAATACCTATGAGCATCAAGCTGCTTCCATCATTCTCCCATTAGGTAAGAATTCAAAAAGGTTTTTTTCCACAATCAGTAAAATATTTCACACTTGTCTGAAGCATCAGAATTGGAAACTGTCATGGAATGTTAGTTCCCGCTCAACAAATATAAATTTACAAGAATGGTAGGAAAACTGTATGTATTGGAGGTGATGAACAATAAGATTATATTTCTCAGTACCACATGAACAGAGAATTTTTTAAAAGGTGATTAAAGTCTGTGAAGTAAAATTTGAAAGACCAGAATCCAGGAAAAAAAGATATGTAAGTCAAAGTGAAAATAATAGTATTTTTTTCTTTTTCCCCGCATGCTCCTATAAGTTTCCTGAGGAAAAAAATCCCAAACATCAAATGGTACTACACTGAATTAATAAGAGAAAATAAATCTAGGTAGTTTAGAATTTAGAGATTTGTTTTCTAAAAAAGTTATTCTCTCCAACATTATGGCCAATTCTCTACAATAATGGCAATTTCTCTAAGCAGAGTAATCTCTCCTGCTAAGTTTGTCTTCACTGCTGCAATGTTTCATCAGAAACAATTTTATGATGGGAAAGTTTGAGGATGAATCCAGGTTTTTATACCCTCTTGTATGTTGATTCTGTGAGAAAAATTAGCCCACTCAATTTTATAATCATTTTGCATTCTCCAAGTTTGGTGTAGCTACATGGACCTTTGAATCCACATCCAGACTTCAATATATGTTGTAACACACCTTGTATCTGTTACAAACAAGGATATGTTTGTSCCTGTGCAGACATAGCAATTAAATAACCGTGCTCAAGGTGACATCCACTAGTGCAGGTTTGCATCCCAGTCATGCACTTCACTGTGCAGTATCTGGAGGAGTAATTGTTATTTTAGTTCTAATTAACAAATTCTCCTTCCCTCCTATATTGTCACAACAAATTGGTTACAGACCTTCTAAATAGTCTTTTTATAACAAAAGCAACCCAATAGGTGTGAATTTCTGCAAAACACTTAAAAAATGAGGAGGAAAGATGTCAAAATTATTATACAAAATGGGTTCAGTTTGTGTGAAGTTGTCCTGTCTGCCAGCATWTTCACTCATTGCCTGTAATTGACTGACTGAGGTGGAAAGGACAGGCAGATTGAGGAGAGGTGAGTGCTGCTGTACTGGGCTGACCTTGCCTGGACACCAGGTGCCCATCATGCTGCTCTATCACTCTCCCATGGGACAGAAGAAAGAAAATAAGATGGRAAACAGCTAGTAGGTGGAGATAAGTTTACTAAAGTAAAAACAAAAAGGAAAGCAAAAGTTTGAGCACACACAAACAAAGGGGAAAAAATTTATCTCTACTTCCCATCGGTGAGCAATGTCCAGACACTTCAGGAAGGAGGGCACGAGCACACATAACTGCCCAAAAAGAGAAATACTATCAAATAATAAACAACCYCCTCCATTCACCCTTTCTCCCTTAGCTTTTAYAYCYGAGCTGACATCCCATGGTCAGGACCAGCCCTTTGGTTAATTTGGGTCTGCTGGCCCAGCTGTGACCCCTCCCAGKATCCTGCCCCCTCCCAGCACCTTGATGGGGGTGGGAATGTCAGACACAGCCCTGGTGCTGTGCCAGCCCTGCTCATTTGTAGCCAAAACACMTTTGATCAACACCTTTCCAGCTCTCAATGCAAAGCACAGCACTGTGAGGGATGTAAGGGAAAATGACCCCCAGCTCAACCAGATCCAATGCAATCTCTACCATTTCATTCCACTCCCTTTTGTGTCATACASAGATCCCATCTAATTTATATATCTTCCAGCTCTTCCATCCCATTATTTCTCATTACTTAAATCCCTCCTTGCCCACACATACAACTGAAGCYCCATCTTTAAACCATCTCTATACCAAACACACATTTTCACTACTATCCCCCATCCTTTCACAGATAGATATTATTTTCCCATTCCATAGGCTCTTGCCTTGGCATGTTAATGACAGTGGTCCAATGCAGTCATTTTTTCAGGCCCCACCATATCAGAAACCCAGCCATCATTCTCTATTCCGAGGAGATTCTGCTTGTGTGGCTTCCCTGATGGCAGCACACGTTTCATATCTGTGGATAACCTGTCTGCTGGCCTCCATGGTCAGGCCACAAGCCCAGCTGTACATTGCATCCCTTCCTAGATATCCTGATGTTTCCTTCATGTGCCCATGTACCCATTGGGCTATAAATTGCTCACACTTTTATTTCCAGTCTAAGCCCACCTGAGTTATTGCAGTCTTGGCAATCTTATTCATTGTTCTGTTATTCTTCAGTGGCACGGCTTTTGGCACGTGAGCATCTACATGATGCACTTTCAGTCATTTCCTACCTGTTGCAGAGATGCCCTGCCACAACACAGCAGCCCAGATGACTTTACCCCTGCATTGCCAATTGATTTTTTTCCATAGCTGCACCCACCCCCAGGGGGCATTAACSCCATCCAGGAGTCAGCATAAAGTTCAGGCCACTTTTCCTGTCCAGCAATCTCTCGAGCRAGCTGGAGAGCTTTTGCTTCTACAAATTGGCTTGACTTGCCTTCCCCTYCAGCAGCCTCAACCATTTGTCCAGTGGGACTCCACACATCGGCTTTCCACCTTCAGCAGTTTCCTACCACAGGGCAGGATCCCTGGAGACCAGCTCAGCACAGAGTAAAGTGTATGATGGAAAGGCAAATTTAATACACTTGGAAAATCATAACTGAGAGCAGGAGTAATAGGGCTGTGTAGTCATGGTCAGCACCTTTTCAAAGAAAGAAAGGTATTTACACAGTTTAGTTTCAGAGAACTAAATGCAGGCACTAATTTCAAGAGATTTCTTTCCCTAGATGTTCTGTAATCAATTGACCTAAATAGATCAGATGCAGAAAGATTAATTTAGTAGCTAACAYAGCACAGCTAGGTTTCACGGAGTGTTTTTCAAAGTGGAAGGTTGCTTCAGTCTCCTCTAGGTAAAATTCTTTGGTTTTATATTGATCTCTCACAGTTTCTGTATTTTCTTATCCTTCTGGCTGTGTTATCCCTTCTTCAAAGGGGCCAATGTAGCAGAAATGCAATGTGCATCCCTGCTTGTATTATTTGTAAGAGTAGTCATCTTCCTTTTAAATGCTTTGGAAATTTAAGAAGTGATAGGACTAAATGTAATATCCATTTGGAATTTAATCCATTCATTTCAGAAAAGGGAAATTTTAAAAGAATTTCTGGGTA
>NW_026623232.1:9812487-9828948 GCF_030028575.1 Malurus melanocephalus
AGAAAGGGCAAGGCAAAGAAAGAGTTCCCTAAGTGGAGGCCTAAACTTCACTTTGTGGCTACTAAAGCAGATAACAATTTTTGCTGTTAGACTGTCTTGCAGCAAAAATATCCAGAAACGCCTTGTGCTCTGTAATGTGCCAGGAGACTGTGCCTTCTCTGATGTAGGTCTTGCCACTCTCTTGTCCTCTCTATCTATGCTTTGCCTTCCTTATGCAACACAGATTTCTCAGAGGATCTGAAACTACTCCTCTCTATCATCAGTACCATTTAGTTGCACCTATAGAGATGCTTACACCTACCAGTGCCTGAGGCTGACATTGAAAATCACTTTGATTTTTCAGCTGGTGCAGCATATGGTTGTCTTGGCTTAGGAAAAACCCAGATAAACTCTTCCTCTGATCTGCTTCTCTTCTACATTTTCATTTTCTAGTTGACACTTTTTAATTACCAAATGTTCTAAATTTCACTTACTCTAGGTTTACAACAGTATTGATTATAACTGCACACATGCACATATTTCTGTTGTGGGAAATGAACTGAAACATGACTTTTTTCACCCTTACTACTCTCTTATGTGAGCCTGACAAGCTTTTGTGACAAGTGACCTGCAGCCTTTTACTGTTACATGACATTTGCAAACAAAGCTTTACTCTGTTTGATACTTTATCCCAAGATTATTTGCTATGTTATTAGTAATGTATTGGTGTCTTTTAGAAATTGTCATTGCTACAAGGTTCTCAGTCTTGTAATGTCTCCGGACTTCATACTAATTACTGTTGCTGAGTCRGGGATGGTTGAAATAATGTCATAGCATTCCTCTCTGGAATCAGTGTTGCAGCTACAGTGTTATAATAAAATTGTACACCAACAGGACCTTGGTGATTTTTATACTGGAAAAAGTGTAAAAAAGAAAAAAAAAAAAAGAAAATTATAGCACTGAAAAAAAAGAGAAATCATATCTGTGCAAGGACAATACTATAATAAAAATAATTCCCTTTGTCCTACTTTGGGGTTAAATGCTCACTGCTGCTTGGTAAAGCTTGTGTTTCTTTTCTGCTGTGTATGTCTGTGAATGTTTTATGAACCTAACAGAGCTTAGGAATCAAGTTTCTTAGACAGACACAGTGTATTCAGAAGAATAAAGATACAGCAGAAAGTTATTGATTTTTGAGGACTCTACGACTTGTGAAAAATTAACCAGACATTCCTACCAAATCAATAGCATTACCCTTGCTGTTTCAGGACTTCTTCAGGACACCTATAGTGTGTTTTCAGTACAAAATTGTCTGTACCATCATTTCTTTTATAATTTCTTTTATAAAGATGATTTTTGCTGTCTCCTTTGTCTATGATCATATGTCCCAGTCTTTCTGAGTATGCATATGAGCATATCTCTGTATAGGCATCCTGATGTCCACAAGGAACAAAGAGGCTCATCTACCATGTTTAACAGGTTTAGAGGAATCATAAATTCAAGAATCTTTGTCATAAAGATGGAGTCTTCTTTCATTGATGGAAATGAAAATGCAAATTTTATACTTTTCCATGATGTTTAAATGCTGTTTTAAAAGAGACCTTACTAGATTAATGACCTTTTGGTCTCTACTCCTAAGGGTTTCTGTCTTGAAACCATTACTAAAGCTCACAGGTACAAGTACGAAATCTTGGTAAGATTTATTGTATCCAAAACAGAAACTTGCTGCAGTTGCTCATACACTAAAGAAATTTTATCTAGCAACTGACAGCTATACAGCTTTCAGTCAGGGCATTTGCTTTATAGACCATGAGCAATTATTTTCTTCTTCCTCATGAACATTGTGCTGTAGCTGGTTTCCTGTTTCAAACTTATTTTTTAAAAATTGCTTTCATTTTATTTTCCATCATTGTAACTCACTGGTAGCTTTCCTGAACTTGAGAGAGCCTGCTTGTTGTTGGATTTGAGATAACTTCATCAAGTTGACAAAGAGTAAATTTTCCATAAAAAGACCGTGCTAACCTTCCTGTGTGTTTAATACCTTTTGTAACTGTGCAGCAAGGGTTTTATACATCCTCATTTCTCATTTTTCTAAAATTAGTGATGCATCCTGTTTGATAATACATATTGAACATACATCTCTCTCTAAGGAAAAAATAATAGAATTACTARCAGCTATCAGTGGTGTAACACTGACCAGGAAAAAACTATTTTATTTTGTAGTTAGATTTTTCAGTTTGATTTGCTAATCACAAATGAACTTGCTACTATATGTTAGCCATTAGTGTAGTGCACATATCTGAGACCATGCTGGACTGGTTCCCCTACAAGCCTGGCATAAAACAATGTCAGTGATTGGAATCTACTGTCTGCAGGAGTCTGTGGGACTTAGCCAGGGTAAAAATGAGAATTTGTGACAATTCTGTGGACATGACACAAGCAGGAACACATGCAACGTGTTTAAGAGACTTAAACTCTTGTCAAAGCAGGCTTTCCTGCACTTTTTAGGAAGGCTCTTGAGCCCAAAAAAATTATTCCTTCTTACACTATGAATGATAAACTTCTAAAGATAGTCAGTTTAATTTYGATAGATGACAGAAGTTCCCTGGGGAAGATTCACATTTATGATAAGAGAAGTCCAGGCTGACACATTTTTATCCTAGGTGACTTCTTGGGTGCTTGAAATTTTTAGGGAAATTTTTGAAAGGTGCCAGTGTACAAGTTTTGCTGTTTGAACTAAACTTCTTATTTTGTTAAAGCATTTTTCCTTCTCTGTAATTCATTATGTAGTTTAAATGGTTATCAAGAACCATTCTGCCTACAAATATCAAAGTACTCCTGTTARACATAATTTTTAAGTGCTTTGGAATCAATCTGGATGAAAGTGGCTCTGTAAATGGTAATGATGTCTGTAATTATAAATGAGTTTTTTAAATTTAAACAGTGTGTCTGTTGTGTTTGATGAGTTCCTAAAATGCAGAGGTTTGTTTTTTTTTTTTGTTTTTTTTTTTTTTTTTTTTTTTTTTTTTTTTTTTTTTTTTTTTAGGACTTTTGGTGAGAAAAGGCCAGAAAGATCCAGGAGAGTGCCACTGAATTCTAAGGCCAAATTTTCCTGGACTGGTATATTGTATGCCAGGACTTGAAAATCATACTAATATGTCTGGAATACTTTTACTGAACATAAATACTTATACTGAATCTACTGAGYATGCATACATGTGCATTTGTACTCTGTATATATTTACATGGACTACTAACAGAAATATGTGAGAAAATTCAATATATATATATAAAAAGAGCAGACGAGATGCTTTCATTCACGGTTTATACCAGGAATATACAACTGAAAATATATTCATTCAGAAACAATTTCATAAAATTCCTAATACGAAAAAAATCAATAAATAGACAAGAAGGCTTAAATCAGAGCATGTCTTCTTTTCAAATGGAATCAGAGAGTTCAAGTAAGGAAAACAAAGGTTTTAGCAAGAACTGCTCTGAAAGGCAGTTAATGAGAGGTTTTAATGATCTGCATTTGGGTTATTTTTAATATTTGTTTCATTGTAAAACTACAATTCAATTTTAAATTTTAAATCCAGCTGGTGTTTCATGTGAAACTGACTTTAACTCTTTCTTGAATTATCCCAAGGTGTATAGAATTTGAGCTGTTCAGTGCAGATAAGGAAAATAAATTCAATATCAGTTTTTTCAGGTTCCCTGCCATAATATTTACACATAATCTGTTGAAAGTGTGTATCTTTCTTTGGTGACAATTCTACAATCATTCCAACATAAATACTTAAATACTTATAATATTAGTACTAATACTAGAAATATTCAGCAGTGTAATTATTTAATCATAAGCATTTGAAGTATCAATGATTCTCATATTCCAAATCATAGGGAAAGATATACTACAAAACCAAATTTGARCTGAATACTCACAGTATTCTTTTAAGAAGAGTGATTTTTTTTCTAGTTTTTTCATATTGTCTTTTAAATAAGAAAGGTTATGACATGATTGGYTTAGACTGACAAAAGATACTTATTTTAATTAGCTGATGGGTTAAAAAATCTGAGTGACATCGTGTTTTCCATGGAGTAAGTCTTGACACATCTTCATCCTGTTCTCTGCCATTTGCTAAATGATACTTCCCAAGCAGCAGTCCCTGTGGAGCCACACTGAATACCACCAGAAATACAGAAGCACAATGACAAAAAGGGCCACTCTTTTGTACATTTTAACATAATTTGATGAAGCTATAAAGGAATTCATAAGTAATAAAAAAAATTCAATGTATAAAAAATTAAAAAAAAAGTTTAAAAGTCATGAAGTGTAGAAGGATGATTAAAAAAGTTAAAATCGCTAATCACATTGACGACAATTAACCACAAATAAAAKCTTTCTATAAAGAAGAATGGATAAATAATAATCCTGCATTGCTGTAGATGTACTAAATAGAAATGGTAAGTTTGTTAAAAACTGATGCAGAGCTGGCAGATGTATTTGATAAATGCATCTGCACCACATGGAAAAGACTAGTGTGTTTTATTTCACCTTAAGAGGATGATGAACTATATTCCAGTCTATTAGAAACTGAAGAGGTTTTAATAGCTGCTAAGCATAAATATGAGACCCAACTTTAAAAAAAAAAACAAAACAGGGTTGTGTTAATTTTTAATCTTTTTCAGGTATTTGAAATATTCCAGAATAAAAGAACAATGCCATGGATGTGACAGACWGCAGAAAGGGCAGGCAGGATAATCAGGCTATTAACAGGCTGCTTAGTGTGATACCCATCTGTACAAAATAATAGAAGAGGTAATATAATAACCAGTTRATAAAGAATGAGAGAATATAAGTATAATTAATACTAGTCAAAATGGCATTTTAAAAATAAAGCTTGTCAGACAAACCTAWTTTTCCTATGGGTTTGCATATTTAGCAGATTAAGACATCATTGCAGACTGAATTTATAGATTTCTGCAAAACTTTTTTAGTTTAACCATCTGACATTCAGATAT
The DNA here is from genome assembly GCF_030028575.1 of Malurus melanocephalus. Classification (NCBI taxonomy): domain Eukaryota; kingdom Metazoa; phylum Chordata; class Aves; order Passeriformes; family Maluridae; genus Malurus; species Malurus melanocephalus. The sequence goes on from NW_026623232.1 coordinate 9,817,489, forward strand.
TTAAAAATTACCTTTAGACTCAATCAAAATAAAGCACATGCCAAACAGAATAAAAAATTGATGTGTCTCCAAAAGTAGCTGTCAGTGAAGACTCATCACCGAATGAGAATGTTTTCAGAGGAGCTGATATTCAATCTGACACTATTCAACATTTTTTTAATCCAGGATCTAGAAATAAATATGAAATTGCTGCGGAAAAAAAAAAAAAAAAGAGTACATAAGAGGCAAGCAGAATTGCAAATAACAGTGAGGGACAGGTTTAGGCTAGAGAGGTATTTCACTGAGCAGCCTGGGGTTATTATAATGGCAAAGCTGTGTCTCTAACAAGAGATTCACACCACTGCCCCATTCTCTACTGCTACATAAAGGTGGTCTGAAAAGCCCTGATGCCAAAAAGCATCTGAAATKCTCATTCAGAAAAGCAAGGAGGTGGTGAATTAATCACACCTAACATGCTCAGAAGTATTTTACCATCTGTGTTTTTTATCAGATACTCAGAAATAGATGAACAAGTGCAGGAGTTATAAAATTACTTTGTGGACTGAAAGTGTAACAACTAAATGTGCATAAATTCTCAAAAATAATTAGAAGAGAGAACATCTTGGCAATGAAAACGTACCTTCAGTAAGAGAACAAAGAAGCAGTGATTATAAAACCAGAAAAAATTCAGACAACCAAAGATAGATTTAATCATTTGCTCTGAAAAAAAAGAGTTGTTGCTCCTTCTCATGATTTCTTTCAAAACTGACAGGATTTATAAGAAGTCATAGATTTTATTATTAGACCACCAAATCTATTCCAAAAAGCAGGCAAATATCAGCTTATCAAACCCAAATATTATTTAAAAACAAACAAACAAACAACAAAAAAACCTTGCAGGAACTACTGTGTTTTTTTCAGTTGCTATTTCATAAGAATTAATGAATTAAAGAAAGATGGCTCTATTCTCACCTGGATTTTTCCAGGGGAAACTGATCTAATCCTTTTTAAAAAGATGACTCCATTAACTTCCCAGTGTCTGTATTTCATTTCACTCTGTACTTCTGCAGTTACCTGGTCAACCAGTGTATTCTTGTTTGCAATGACACTTCTATTTTTTTTTTTCTTTAAGTTATCCAGGTACATTTTAGTACTGTGTGTATTCTTTTTTTCCCAAGTCAGAGCATATCCCCAAAGTCATGTTACATGTTCATGAATGCTGTTCAATTGMCATCTAACTTTAGATAAGCAAACCTAAATTCTTCCCTATTACTCAGGCATCCACCATTATTATTACACTCTTTTGTATTAACCTTCGAATAAACAGTTTGATAAAATAGGGTAGAAGTATTTTCCCTCAGGAAAAAGAAAAACACAGTAAATTCTGCCTTGAAATTCTGTACTAAGAAAAACCACTTATACCTGTGAAGAAGGCTTTAAAGTAAATGTATTTGAAAATAGATACTGTTTTGTCTTTTTGCCCTAGTTTGAATTTTCCTTGCAATGCAGTTTCAGATAACAGTCTGCCATAGTCCAAATTTCAAAGCCCAAAGTACAGAAAAAAAAAAAAGGCATCTCAAAGAATACAATTCAGACTTTATTCCTTCCATAAACATGAATGCAAAAGTTAAACATGAATYACTGTGCTTGATGAATAAGCCCCTCACCACAGTCTCATCAATAGGAAGATATTGATATAAAGTTCTAAACATTTTGTTCAAAATAGTCCTATTTTATAAATTTCCATGACTTCCAAAACTGGATAGTGTCATTATAAGTTCTGAAGACACTTATGGAGTTGGAGGCAAATAACTAACAGCTAGGACACAGCCTCTAGATATCTTTACTTGCAAGATTTCATAATTCAGAAATATTTGATCAATTCCAGGAGTAGATGTAGAATCACCACATAAAAGATGTGCAGGACATGCTTGTGTTTGCTGGACTGTCACGAATTCTTCAGGTGTTTTGTGGTCAGCATGGGAGAAGGRATCTGGCATGTCTGTGTGTAAATAAAGATCCATTTTTTGTCTCCCTCACCTTTTCCATCTGCAGCTCTTTCATTCCACCGTGCAGTTGTTCATCATTCTTTCCTGAGCCAGTTGGGCTGATGTGCTTTTTCTGCAATGGTTTCTGGGCAGGTGTTCCACCTGAAAGGCATTTATGGCAGTAATTTCTAACACTGTTTTCTTTGGAAAAYCATCTTTCTGACTTTTACCTTACAACTTCAGTGTGCATCTGTGGCTGAAGTTTGGTGTGAAGGTGATTTCTGACATCCTGATAGTTCACTTGGCATGGAAAGTGCTTTGGTGCCCAAGGTTCCTGCACTGATGGTCTCCACAAACCAAGAGCCAAAAACAGTCCAGGATGAATGGCAGCATAGCTTCCAACAGATGAAGAACCTGCAAGTGGAAACTGGAGGCCGTTTCCCTAACAGCACTACATCATAGACAGGTACTGAGTCAATGCCAAACATTAACTCCAAATGTGGGAAGAGCAGCAAGTTAAAGAGCATAGTCAGGAGATTGCAATGAGTCCTTGCTTTCCAGAACAGTCAGAATCTGCTTTAGTAGGCAAAGGAGCCATCCCAGAGCCTGCTGAATGGTGCCTGCATGGCACCACCTTTTGTTCCAAGAACCTGAGACACAGAGTCCATTTTCCCTACCATGAGACATTTAGGCTCCTTTTATGATCAATGAAGAGAAAAGGACCTGTCTGGAGTGTGAATCATCTGATCTATTTTAAACACCAGGCTTACAACAGAAAAGTGTGACCTAGAAGTATCTGTTTATGTCAACTGACTCTGTAGCAAGACCAGACAAGTAATGCAGACAAAAAATGCCTACATTTGGTGAGACAAATCTGAAGACACCTGAGGAAGTTAGTAGCTGCTAGGTTAAGACTGAATTAAAATGAAGAATAATTAGAATCCAGGCTTAAGAACCCAAATTTCAGCTACATCCCATTAAACACGACTAATTCCTTTGTTGCATCTGCAGTCTGGGTGATCTTGCTGCTCTCTGAGTTTAGACAAAGAGCTGAATGTTCTGGAAGGAAAGGTGCTCATTGGCATTGGGAGTGGGCAACTTTATCAAACCCCATTGTTTACTTAATGTTGTTTCCTTCCCTTACAAATATCCTTCAAAAGAATTAAATATGTAATTCATACAATCTTAGTTCAGCTAGCAGGTCTCTCCAATGCACACAGACAGGGCCATGTGCACCTCAAGCACCATGTCCCATTCTGGACCCCTCAATTCTGGAAGCCATTGAGGTGCTGGAGTGTGTCCAGAGAAGGGCAACGAAGCTGGTGAAGGGTCTGGAGTCCTGGGAGGAGCAGTTGAGGGATCTGGGGTGGTTTAGTCCTGGGATCTGCCCCACCACCAATGGGGGTCGCTCGCAGCCCAACCGTGGGACCTTTCTGTGCCTTGATCGGTGCCAGGCGAAGCCTCCCCAGGGACAGGGATACAGCACCTGAACAGCCCCAGAGTAAGTCTTCACCCCAGGTATAACACATGATGAGGCATGAATAAAAATCAAATTGGTCTCTCTCATTCAACCTAGTTGATTCTGTGATAGTGTGATATCATCTCAGGATTTTATTGGATCTGTCAGTTGTACCTCAAATCTCACTCTTACCTCTTCGTACTTAACCTCTCTACAGCCAGCCTACAAGCAGTGTTGAGTGGTTGGTATCTGCAGTCTGCCTTCTCAAGAGCGTCCCTTAAAATCAGTGCAAACATTAAACTGAACCAGTCTAAAATCAGGTGGAGGAAACAGTAATGCCTACGGAAACAGTAATGCCTACGGAAACAGTAATGCCTACGGAAACAGGAATGCCTCAGGATGCTTCTCTGAAAGTGAAAATTAACAGTCACTGGATAAAATACAAATGCATTGCAAATTATTATCATAGTCTTTCTAAAACTGTCCTGATTTTCTTTATTTTCCTGGAAAACATTACTTCTTTTTCTGATATGAAATGGCTTACCTTTTCTTGAGTGGAGCTCTTGTTCGGTGTTTCAATTCCATTTTAGAAGAAGGCAGACACTATCCTGTGGCATATCTCACAGAGTGGGTGTTTAGTTGCCCAAAGTTCTTCGTGAGGACAAAAAAAAAATTCATGAGTTGATTTACCAAACAAATAGGCAAGTATCTATGAAATTCAGCTTCAACTGAACCTATGTCACTAGAGTTGGAGACCAAACTGCACCTTCAGTTCCTGATGCTTTATTAGGACAACCCCTATCCCATTTGCCAGTTCAGAAAAAAATATGTTTACCTATACAATATATCCATCTAGAATTAACCCATACTACAAGAAAGTATAAGCAAAACTTCATCTGTAGTTGTGAGCTACTGTAGAGAAGCTACAGCAGCAAATTTTGTATTCCCTGCAATACCTGGAAGCTTAGCAGTTATAAAAAGGTCAGCAGCAAACTCCTGAAAGGATTTTGTTTACTGCTGCCTAGGTACCCTATAGGGATTTTATTTTGATAGGTCTGTAAGTAAATTAAATGGTCCATTTGCATATTGTTACAAAAGTGTAAACCTTTTATAGTGTTTAATAAAGATTTACGCAATACCATAAACTTGATATATACCCCTGCTTGTATAATTGAGACATGCTAGACAAACTGCACTCATGATATCAATTTCTTTCATTATTTATGATTTTGAGTAACACCATTAGTAATGAACATATGTTGTTGTAAAACATTTGGTAATATTCTCCCCTCCCTCACACTTCTAGATCTTAATCTCATTGAAATTCACTTGTTCTATCACTCATGACATTTGTCTTCACAAACACAGGGAGAGGGGTATATTCACCTGAGAAACCTGAGGAAATGCCCGGGATTTTTATGACCTTGGTTAGGGTAATTTTATTATTTTTCACAGCAGCAACACAGATATCTGAAGAAACAACTATAATGACAAAATTACACTACAGCAAGAGCTTACAATTACAGCTGCAAATTAACCATGTAAGTAGAAATATTGAAACTGGGAAGAAGTGCAGACTGTTGCTCACTTTATGCTCAATTCATTAGGATGCATATCTCAATCCTAAACAATTAGATCACAAATATTCAGAAGCAGAAATGTCAAAACCAGATAATTATATGTCCATACATAGATTTATTATTTGTGATTAATATAGCTCTTCYCTGAGAGAAGGAAGGAAAAAAACACTATAAATACAAATAATATCAGAAGAGGAAGTGGTCCCGAAACAAAAAACTAGCAGAACAGGAGAAAAAGACTTTGGAAGTACATTAATGGCAGTGACCAGAAAAATTAAAAAAAAAAAAAAAAAAAAAAAAAAAAAAAAAAAAAAAAAAAAAAAAAAAAAAAAAAAAAAAAAAAAAAGCTTAAGCAGCTTTCAACAAAAAAAAATCTTTATGAAAGTATTGTTAAGGACACTACCTCTGACTATTAAGATAGCCCTTCCCAGTCTATATTGACTGCATAAGTGGGGTTAAAGTATGAATTCTTCATGGATGTAGACTTAGAGCAAAACTTGATGTCTAGATTTAGAGCAAAGCAGGCAGAGATTACAATACTTTCACCRGTCCTTCAATTGGTCATAGCGTTTTCAGTCTTTATGAACAGGTCTCTTCTCTTCCTTGTGCTTGGTTTTCAAATTTCTAATGTGGTGGTAATGACATATTTCTTAYGACTTGCTGAATGACACTGAATTTATTGAGAGGTACTCAGAGTGATTTGTGCTATAAAGATGTCAAATAAACCAAGACATGATTCAGACTCAAAATTACAGATTTAACTTTCCAAAATAAAACTAGATTTCTGGTGTTAAATAAATTTGTCACAAACACCTGCTAAGCCTTCATTTTTACAGAACTGAAGAAAATCTGTACTCCTACCTTCTGGTGATATATTTCTGTTATGTCTTGAAAAGTGCTTCATGCACCTCAGTGCAGCTGTGTGTGCTGTAAAATGAGTTAAAATAGGCTGCTTGTGCTTGCTGAGATACATAATGTTTGAGATTGGGTCCTCCTACATTTCTGAGTCAAAAGAAAATCTCATTTGGGTTTTGTTTATATAAGATTTCTCTGAATACAGAAGCAGTTTGTTTTTTACAAATCCCAAACTGTGGATCTTTGGCACCTAAACTGTGTCTCTGATTAGAAACATAAAGAAAATTGAATCTCTTTGTRTTTCTAAAGCATTCATTGCTCTCATATCAAGGCTGCATCTGGATGATAAGAGAATTAATTTTATATTTCACAAAGTATTTAAAGGCATTTTTGCATTCTCTTTGAAGTTTTCTCAAAAAAATTAAAACAAAATCCTGAGTTTAAAAAGAAAAAGTGAAGGGGTCAGTTCTGCTCCTTTCCAAATTGCTGTTGYTACCACCTGCTGCCCTGCTGTTACCCTAACTGCCCCAACTGTGGTTTCAATTACTTTGTATGTAATAAATGTCAAGGGAAAGCGAAAGAGACATGCATTTTTTGACWAATTACTCTCTCCCTCTCCTCACTAATGGCGTTTTAAAATCCAGCATTTGAGAACATTCATTGATCTTATGGAATTCTCCAAAAGGGCTACTTTTGAGCTTTCCGGATTCACCTGCCTTCCTGCTTTTAAAGTCCTCTATAAATGCCATGTCATCTATACATGTAGAAAGGAGAAGTGACTTGAATTAATTAGCTGTTAATGTTTAGGTGGTCATTGATACCTGGTCAAGGTAATATGGTAACATTTTATGGGAGTAAAAATTCCTTACCTGCCTGATTGCTTTTCAGGAACTGAAGTGATGTAGTTATTGGCACCACACTTCTCCTTCTTTGTGGAGAATGAAATAGGAAGTTTTGAAGGACAAATTGCTTTCAGAACWAGAAGCCATCTAACATAAAAGAAATACAAGTAATGTTGGTGGTGAATGATTCATAAGTGTTTGTTAGATACCATGTCTTCTTAGTCTTTTATTTATCTTTTTCTTTAAATGTTTTATTGCAATCTTGCCTTTTCTTCCAGGAGTTRGTTGGCACCCATTCTCCCATTTACCCATGAACACAGGAGATATATTGAGATTCCTATGCTTGGCCTGGCAYGAATAGTGAACTTAAAGAAAAATAAAACAAATAAAATAGAAAATGTTTTCATTTTTTGATTCACAGTAGAACTGTGGTATTCATTACTTTAAAAACTCATTAATTTCTAACTCAATTCTGCCTTTGTCTAGACTCTTTAGTCAGGGAACAACTAGCATGAATAAGGGTAAGGGAGGAATATGTTTGAACYTTAAAATCCACAAATAATTGCTTTCTTAGTGGAAATGGACTCGAAGATAAGGTTAAATGTGGAAAGTTATAACCTTTTAAAAAGCTATATTCTTGTTTTATTTTTGGAAGCTACAACTGGCCARAGTCTCGAAATTGCTGAAAAATCCAAGTTTCAGGTTCAATAAAAATTATATCCTGTTTATAGTTATTACTAATTTTGCCTTCCCTACTGTACAAAAGAATAATGGAAGATCAAATGAAAAATTAACTATTCAAAAAGACTGATTCAGCATGTTTTTATTTACTCAACCAATGCCTTTTTTTTTCTTTATTAAATATTTCCAGAGCAATTTGGGGATTAGAAATATTTTTTCCTTATCTGACCAAATGTAGAAATTCCTGAAACAATTCTCCAGATGGGATCTTTCCATGTCCACAACAGTGAAGTTGGCAAAGCCTTGGTTGTCTAGCTGGTACAAAAGTTTGTGAAGATATTCTAGTGAATAAGCTGGCAGAAGATCATCATCTTGAATAAAAACAAGGATCTGCCCAGTTACAAATGCTCAAGAATTGATGTTGTGATTTGAAAAGAGTCCTTAAAAATTAGGGAATTGTTTCTGAAGCATCCTCCAGTGAGAAATGTGAGGGGACTTAAGCAGATGCTCTTCATGCTGAAATTGTCAGCTTTTGAGCTACAGCTTCTTTCGTAATTACAAAGGGATTGGGGAAATGGTTGTTTTCTAAAAAAAATAAATTTAAAAGCAAACAAAAAAGGCCTTATCAATTTTAGAGTCTCAATCTCTCATTAGAAGAATGCATTAACCTAGAAAACTCACCTGAAACTATAGCAAGGTCTACAGTAAAACAACATTAAGACTTCTGAATCCTTCTTCCCTCCAAGGAATGTTTGTGTCATGGTTACTCAAACAGGAAAGATCTGCTCCACTTCTTGTTTCTTTAAGACCAAAACCCTGACAATTTATTGATATCTGTATGTTTCACAAATATTTTTCAGAAGATAAAGGGAATCCCATTTGTCCCAGTGTTTCTCCCATTTCTCCTCTCAAGTCTCACCCCTGCAACCCTTGCTAGGTGTCCATTGCTTCCTGACACACCAACCACAATGCCCAAGCCTGGTTCTGTCCGTCTCGACACATTCTTATCTCCCCCTTCCTTATGTTTCTYTTCATGCCAAAAAGCAGTTTCCTCTCTCAAGCATCTGCTGCCAGCAGTAGGTAACTCAGAGTGTGGAAGAAACAATCTTTTCTTGCCCCCTGACAATTCTTGCAGGGCCAGACAGCGAAGGAGACCCAACCTCCTGCCTGCTGCCTTGGGATGAGGAGCACAAAGTCCTGCTGAGAGGTTGTCACACAGGGTGTGCAGGACTGCAGGACACTTGGTGAGGGTGTCTCTGCACAGAAAAAAATCTTCAACATGCATGTGGTCCCACTCCTGTTTGTACAGGAGAAAATCCACCAGAATGACATGTCCMTCAGATGACACTTTGGACACTATTTTCCAGGCAAATAAAAGAGTTTCCCAAAGATTGTAAAGGTATTTTCTCCCACCAAAATATGTTATTCTACTTGTTCTGTCACAGACATTTTCACTCCTCAGGTCAACATTTCAAAACAAAAAGGGATGTTATGATGAAAAATTAAATATCCTATTATCTTGTTTTTTATAACTCAAGCTATTATATTTTTTTTCTAGCTTGAGGGCTGAGCCCTTGCTTATGTTTGCAAAATTCAATATAATCACTGTTTAAAAATATTGACCTTATCCTTGTTCAAAACAAACAACCAAAAAGATGACAGCCAGCCTGGGTGCTTTAAAACAAAATATGTATTTTATGTAAATATTTATTTTGTTATTGTTTTATATATTTAAAAAAATCTGTAAGTTTGGTTTAGTTTCTGAATCACCCCATCTGAATTTTATGTGAAATTTTCAGAAGAAAAAAGCCTCCACTGAGACTCTATTACTTCATGACYTCAGCTGCATTGACAACACTTGGGAAGCAACGCTGCCCTGAAAGTTCAGCTCTCATTAAGCAAGCAGGAACTGAATATGCCTTTCTGAAGACAAAATTTGACCTTTATTCTATCAACGATTTAACTCTCATGTCAAATGAATACTAGAGCAGAAGCAATTTGAATACACACACTTATAAACATATAGCATATCTGTAATGATACACGGACACCTTTGAAACAGCAGCTGTAAATTTCGGCTTCACCTACTTAACTTGCCTGAGTTGTTTTCTGTTACTTTAATTTTATTTCTACACACAAATTTATAGATTTTCCATGAATATTAGCTAATGAGTTACTCACATGGTTCATTTTTGGTTCATGGTTTTTAGTTGGAAAACTACCATTTGTCAAAGCAAAGCAGCATTAAACAACTGTGCAACAATGAAATGCTAACTCACTGGAAATGAGCGTCTCTCCGGGTGAACAAGTAAAGAAGAAATTTATGTCAAGATCCCTACACAGAAATCCTCTAATGTCCTTCCCTGACTGCAGAAATAGCTCATCCTTCTTCAAAGATGKCATTTTCTGCTTCCTACAAAGCCCTTTTTATTGCAAACGGAGCACAAGCTTAAATCTCTCACAAAGAGCGGAAGCCACAACAGGTCCTTGGCAAATAAACTTTATTCCATGTGATGAGAGAAGGTGTGGAATAGTAACAGCTTGATCTGGGAACAACAGATTTAGACAAAATATCACTGAAATTCTTGTATGGAAATCAGATTAAAAATTTTCTTGAGAGAATATTTTGTGCCTAACACAATAGGATAGGGGTTTTAACCCCAGAGGAGCATGTCATCAGCTGCTATCTGTTGTCATTTAGTAAAGACACCTGAAGGACAGAGGAGGTCTGAGACTGAGCAGGGAATGTAGAGTGCTGTAATCCTGGTAAAGCAGGGAGTCAGGTATCTGACAATGAAGTCCAGACATAAAAATATCAAGTGGCAGCTGACTTTGGCTACCAGTCTGGTTTTTCTTTTCCTGGTGCAACTCCCCTGTGCTGGCACAAGGCCTTCTTGCACTTCACAAAATATGCTTCAGAAAAACRTTTTTCTCTTCTGTACAGGGATGTTCACCTGGAGCTCCTACAATTCATTATATGTATTCATTAAGCCTCACTGAGCCTCTGATGAACTAAATAATAATCCTTTTTGACAGACAGATAAACCAGGACGTGGGGCACTGGTGACTGCCTGTGGTTTCCAAATGAGTCACTGCCAAACACTACACTCAATTTCAGATGCATTCCCTCTATGCATCTACCATCAGGTGGCAATTGTTTCGTACTTTCCCAAAGATGAGTATGGGAATAGAAAGATCTTATTGTGCTGGATGATCTGTATCAATGCAATTGTTTTTGACATCAAAATGCTTCAGCACAAGTCCCTTTAAAAATGAAAGCTTAACACAAGTATGGCCAACTGGTTTTGCTCTTACAATAGCTTTTTCGCTTGCTGTCACAGACAATGATACACATATTAAAAGGAGATTAAAAAATGACTGCAGTGTTTTCATTGTGGACARCATATCAGTGACATTAAAAAAGATTTTTTAATCCCCAGAGGCTTTTTAAGGAAAGAAAAAATAACATATTTGGCAACATTACTTTTTCAGCTGGTATTCCCCTACAGATTATTCTGTAAATAAACTTCCACATTCATGTTTAGTGTTCAAAATTAAAATATTCAGTGAAGTATTGAAAAATCAGGGTGGGTTTTTTTTTGCGAATCCTTTTTTTAAACTTAGCTTCCATTTCTATCCAGTTCTCATATTCTTTTTGATCCCACTTTCTAATTCTAAGTAACTTGGGCTGGTCTACAAAAAAAGAGGAATGGGGAGAAAAGGTTTTTGATGAGCACTGCTTGTTAAATTCATGATCAAAAGAATTTATCTTAATTTGTTTTGTATGTATAAAGAATAATACTTGTAAAAAATACTCTAAATGGAAAACCTTTACCCTATTCAAATACAGGTTAGATGAAAGAAAACTTTGAGAGAGACAGATAGTGACAAGTAGTACATCTGCATACTCAGTAAAAGTAAGAAAGAAACAAAAAAAAAAATCTTATATTCAAGCAGGAAGATGCCACTAAATGTATTAAAAAATCTTATGGAGTAGTAAAGAGAGTTGTTTGCTTTTTTCCATAGTTCATTGAAAGGAATTTCTAGATTATCAGAAAGCCACTACAGAAAAAAAA
>NW_026623232.1:9829063-9846880 GCF_030028575.1 Malurus melanocephalus
TTTAAAACTTTTCTCACACACTTATGCTGATTAAAAAACCTGATGCAATACAGCATACTTCCTGCAAAATTCTCTACAGATTTTATCTCTGCTCTAAAACATTCTTTCTAATGGTCATCTGATCACAATATCAGTGTTTATTCAACTTGGATGCTATGTCAAAATAATTTTATTAAYAGCTCCGTATTTTCATCTGTAATTAAGTTTTAAAGATTTTAGGCAGATGCTTGAAGATAACATCTGAGCAGGATAGAAACTGAGCAGGAGCCAGCAATGTGCCCCTGTCACAGCAGTCTAAAGGTATCATGTTAGGAGGCTGTACTAGGAGAAGTGCTGCCAGCAGGTTGAGGGAAGGGATCCTTTTCCTCCCTCAGCTCTRGGGAGGGCACTCCTGCAGCACCGGGTCCAGTTCCAGGCACCCCGGGARAGGAGACACACGGGCACATTCCAGAGAGTCCAGCACAGGGCTGTGAAGATGGTTCAGCACCAAGAGCGTGTGAGGAAAAGTTAAGAGAGACTTCTTCCCAAAGAGGAAAGGCTCAGGAGGATCTCTTCATTGTGTATAAATGCCTGAACAGGTGCAGCAAGGAAGGAGCCAGGYTCTTTCCAGCAGTGTCCAGTGACAAGATGAGAGCCAATGGGCACAAAATGAAACACAGGGTGCTCTGTCTGAACATCAGGAAACAGCCTTTTAACTCTGAGGATGGTCAAACACTGGAACAGGGTTCCCCAGAGTGATCATTACATTTTTCCCCTTGGAGACCTTCCAAAACCATCCACATGTTCTCCTGGGCAGCCTGTTCCAGGTGCCCTTCTTTAGCACAGGGGTTAGAAAAGGTGAACTTCAGACCTGTGCTCCCATCTCTTCCAGTCTGATTCTGTGAATTTATAATACCTCCTCTGTACAAAAGTGCAAGGATTTTGTATTATTGTTTTAGTTATACAATGACTATTGAATATAATTCAAACAAAAAAGTTACAAGTTGCATAAAAGTGTACTATTTGATTAGTGTGAAATTTAAATTTAGAATGGGTCTTTTAAAGCAAGGAATTTTTGATATTAAACTCAATATGATCTTAAGGTTCTATTTAGTTTCTGAAGATATTATCTTCAAGTCTAAGTGGAATGAAGATGTCCATGTATAATTAAAGTGTTTCCAGTGACCTTCTAAGTCTTTTGGCTTTGCAGACCACTGAGACCTTTAATCAGATTTCGTGACTCTTGTTAAATCATAATCATCACAGAAAGCAGTTCAGTGTTAAGCAACGATCAGTATTCAAAACGTTCATCATTTTAGTGCTGTTAGTAAATTTTACTCTGTACTGACAAGATCATTTGGGAAAAAACACCATTTTGTGACAGGAATTTATGAAATGAATTAAGAAGACATGATTACTTGATAAGACTTTAAATAGTTTGCTAAATTTAGAAACTCAACTCAATTTCTGTTGCGCAGCCTCCTGCATTTTTAACGTTATTTGAGGTTCTCATCAACTGGTGCTATTTCCTTAGCAAAGTACATATATTTAGTCATAGCCTCAATTCCACTTTTTTTACTAAAAGTGAAGACAACASAGTAGAATTGTTCAGATATTTTTCTGAATAGTTTTGAGTGAAATGATCACTCTTTTCACCTGGTATCTGTTATAAGTCTAGATATAACTACCTTTAATATTTCAAGAATCCTTTTTTACTCCAGTATCAAGATCAAACAAATTTCGGCATGCTACAGAGAGGCTTTTAAATAGGGTGAAGACTTCATTCCCACTACATACTGTTTTTCTGTAATTTCTGAAGTTTTTTTTGTTAGCACATCTCTGACTGGAACTTAATGTTATTTTCTGATTCCTGATTTCTTCAGTTTCTGAACATACTTCATGCACAGCCCCTTAATTTCAGTGATTATAGYTGAAAACTGATTTTGGTAGTGGGAGTGTGAACACTCCCTGAGTAGGAGAGTTCAAATGAATATCTCTAAGTAAAGCATGTATCTACAGCTATGTGGAGAACCCATGTCAAGTATTTCTATTTCTTTAACTTAGTGAGCCACATTTCCAAGGGAAGAGACACAAAATAACAGGTAAGTTTAGGTCCTCAAAAGGGACCTAGGCTGATTTGATACATCACTTTGGTAATAGATCAGAATTTGTACAGAAACCTGCTTTGGTCCTTTTGGGAACATTTTCTGGGTAAAACCTGAGTGTTTAAATAGCCCAGTTCCTGTCAGTTTAATAAGATTGCATGACAGAATCTACCTTTGTGGAGCTTGGGAATTAAAGCAAATATCTTCTCTTTAGTAACTGCTTATCCGCCGTCTCTGATCATATCAGAATGACAGTGCTCCTCTTATCAGAGCACAACTCACCCAAAAGAACTCCATCAGAGGTGACTTATCAATGTCTTCATYAATTTTGGAAACACAGATGTGTAATTATTATGAGAAATTAGGATCCTTGTCCCTTTTTACATGTACTGAATATGTACCCGTGTTAACAGGCCAGGCAACCCAAAACAATGCRGGTTACCATTATCAGGAAGTAGTAGCATTTCTGGAATGCTATTCTAGGAATTTAAAGGAAGTTCTAATTATATTTTTTTAATAACAATATAAATTTATATTCTTTCCCCTCTCAAAATGTGCCTCTTTAATTATAAATTGCTATRGGTAAATTCAGGGGCAAGGCAGCTTGCTTTATGAATAGTCCAAGAAATGCTGAAAGGTAAGAATTTTTTTTTTAAAAAAAACAGACAAGCCAATTCTGAATGTCAGCATTATTCTATCCCTGCACAGGCTTGTGAAGATGGTATGAAATCTGTGTAAGGACAAGTTATGTTCACTTCTCTCTTTGTTTTTCATTAGCACATTCATCATTTGGGACATGCAAATGAATGGATGCTTGGATTGAGAGCTCCTCCTGGACAATTAGGAATTGAAGTTTGCTCCAAATAGCATTCAGAAAGCAATTTCTCTGAGAATAATGTTAAGGTCTTAGATGTGATCTATGAGATTAATGCTGCAGGCTGCTAATGACTCCAGGCATGCTTCAAAAGAAAACAAACCCTATTTGAACACAAAATATTCTCTTTTTTCAAGATAGATTGCTAATGTATAATTCCTAAGCATGATCCTTTGACACACAGAAACTGCAATGCCAGATTGAAAAAAGAAAAAAAACTGTGCCTGGAATTGTCTGGGTTGATTATTTCTTTCCCTTCCCCTATTCCTAACAGATCAATGATAATCAGGTAGTGAAACTATAGTGCATTTTGCAAACCAATACAAGAAATAATTAAATTTATTGATTTCTGTTTACTCATTTATTAACACTTCTGGTCTCTATAGGAAGGATAGAGAGACCTTGAATCTTCTTCCTCTTTTCTCGCAAGCTACCTCAGGGAAAATCCAGGGAAAAATTAATCAGCAGTAGCTGTCTCATTTGTAGTTTTGCTACTCTCTACATGATACTTTTTTCTATTGCTGATTGTTTGGCATTTTATAAAGATAGATTAACTTGACAAACAGTGACATTAGATGTCAGACTGTAAGGATAACAAAAGAAAAGCAATTCATGAGGGAATATTGTCTTTTGTGGTGAAAGCAAGCATGAGTGTACATGTTTTCTACTTTTTAATATTTCTCTCTCTTCTCATGCTTAACACAGGAAAAAGAACCCTTCTGTTTGTTTTGCTTTGCTTTGGTTTTTAGGGCTGTCAAGGACACAAACTGCCTCAAGTTACCTTTCCCTTCAGCAGTTTCTCTGATTTGTCATAGGGGACTTCAYACACGGCCTCCTTCCATCTCCAGTGCTTTCCCACAATACATCCAGACATCAATAAACAAGCCATATTTCTTCTCACTTTCTGGCAATTTGTTATTAGTGAGATCTCTTCAGTATGTTTCCCCTCCTCCTCTGGCAATATTCCAAAATATGTGTCCTCTGGCCTGTCCGTGATCGCTTTCCAGATTCCTGGACAGCTGCRGTTTCTCCTCAGAGGTCCCCGTGTGGTCAGTGGGGATGATGTTCCATGCAGTGTCCAGGACACCCTCTGAGCATTCAGCCTAGCACAGGCACTTGGTGAGCAACTGGCTCAATCATTCTTGTTGATGATTTCTTTCCCTGAGACTCCCATGCTAGCCCCTGATGAGCAGATGATAAATGAGGGTACTTTCATGAGAATCCATTTCAGATAAATTGTTCACGAACACTTGAGTCACTCTCAGTAGTGCCGTGCTTCTCTTGTGACCCTGTCACATTGGCTCAAATATGTGCTCTAAACCACTATTCCATACAGATGAAAACAAAGGCAATACAGACTGAATAAAAGAAAAGCTGTGCCTAATTGTAAGTACGAGCTCTTCTACCCTCCCATTTTTGTACAGCTGAGTATAGCTCAGGGAGTCTTGTATGAGTAATTCCTTTCTACCTTAGAGAAATTCTGAGGACAAGTATTGTCTTGGGCCCTGACACAGGAAATGACCCAGGCAGAGCAGGTAAAGAGAGATTTTTCAGACAGGTAGCTGAGCTGCTGATCCAGTGGCTGATTTCTTAGCCTTCTAGAGGCTAGTACAAAACTGGGACTATTTAAACACCTATTATCAAGCATTTTAAAATAACATGGACTGTCTTTCCAAGTAAGGTCTAAAGCTGCTAATGCTTAGGATTTGTGAATAAAAAAGACTATTTCTTGCCAGTAGGTATTTTCAGAAGTATTAATAAGAAAAAAAAAACCTTAGAATTAATAAGAAAAAAATGTAGAATTAATAAGAAAAAATCCTTCACTTTGATTAGGAGGGAATTGAGATGTGGGGAGTGATCTAAAACCTTATRGTGAATTAGGTGCTTTTCCAGCTATTTTTGCAGGCTTTAGACTGAAACTCCTGTGTTGATGCTGATCAGATCCTGATGTCTGTAGTGCATGTTTGCTGAAAGGTACCAGTCTGGAAACATATTTCACTGAGGTCAGAAAAAGTTACCCTAGGGCATATCAGATTGCTGTTTAAGCAAAAATGTAGTGAAATAATCGGATATAAGACACTGTAATTTTTTTTTATCACAGTGATTTCTGTAACACCTAATGTAAGATGACTGTCATTATTTTAAATTTAGAAAACATAGTTGATGGCCTTTTTGCATGGAGTTTTGAAAAACAAGGAAGCTGCCGAAGAAATATGCTGTGCTAGGTAATTTCCAAAACCAGAAATCCCAAATAACAAACTATAATTTCACTGAAGCACTTAGAATAGGCAACATGGTCCATTTACTCTCATATTTTCTGACCACAGTTGAGTAAAGATGCTTTAGAGGATTCTGAAGGAATCTTTTGCTGACAGTTAAAGAAGAATTTGCAGCTTTTTTTTTTTTAACCTATAAARTGCTGGATATTATATGTCATTGAAATGTGTCCTTTCTTTGTTTAAGCTTTAGTGACTTCTTGGCTTCATTATATTTCCAAAATAAATTTCACTCTTCAGCTATCCAACCAATTGTGTGCTTATCCTTGTTGTAAGCTTCCACTGAGTTTTATTTTCCTGCTTCTTGCATTGAGAGATAACTATTGTATAGCACTTTTTACACCATTCTTCTTGTCCTTCATGGTGTTCTCTCATCTTCCACCATTCAGTTATAGTAGAATTATGATTTTTTTGGAAACATCAGACTTAATTCTCAGTGAATTTAGATAACAGTATGTGTGAAAAGGGAGACAATCACATCACTACACCCTTCGGCTCTGAATTCCAAAATCACATTTCATGGGTGACCCATCACTGTATGCAAAAGCAATAAAAGCAGCAATAAAAAAAGAATTTAGTGGCTCACCGCTGTAGGACAAATTTAAATATACAAGGAATCWTGCTGGAAAGACAGCAGGACAGTATGAATAAAGAATTCCTGTGCCCACTTTCTTCTTAGTTGGTTTAACCCCAGACAGCCACCAATCCCCACACAGCTGCTCACTCACTATCCCCTGGGTGGGATGGGGGAAAGAATCAGAAAAGTGGGAAAAATCATGGGTTGAGGTAAAGACAGCTTAATAAACAAAGCAAAAGCTGGGTACACAAACAAATCAAAACAAAGGAATTGATTAACTACTTCCTACATGGGCAGGCAGATTTCAACCATCCCCAGGGAAGCAGGACTCCAGCAAAAGGTATGGAATATCCCTTTGGCCAGCTGGGATCAGCTGTCTTGGCTCGCAACACCTTGTGTACTCCCARCCTACTTGCTGGTGCAGGGGTGAGGAGAAATGGCCTTAACTCTTCCAGTACTGGTCAGTGATAGCTAAAACATTCCTGAATTTTCAGCTGTTTCCTGCACAAATCCAAAACATAGAATCATACTACATACCAGGAAGAAAATGAACTTTAACCCAGCAAAAATCAACAGACTAGGGAGCATTTTTAAAGAAGASAATAACTGTATTTGCATATAACTAGTTTTTATTTACTCCTATTTCACTCTCTTTTAATTAAAAGAAAAATATCTTTCAGCTCAAACACATTACCATCCAATGCCACATTTATAGGTAATGCACTTTATCTTGGGAGAACTCTGTGTACAAACCATTCTGCTGTCATRAASTTTCAGCTTTAGAGTAGTGTATCTTTTTTCAGTAGCCTTGCAAGTGTTATGAAAAGTTTTGCATCCCCCTTTCTTTGTTAAGCAAAAGTTCACAGGACTATTTTCTGACCAGGTGAAGAGAGTCTTTGATGATTTGACTTACTGGGGAGTTTCCAATGGCTTATTGGAGTGATCAGGGAATTAGGACATGACTTTGTTGGATTATGGCAGAACTGGTTGTTCCCAGGAGCATGTTTTCATGCCAACACAGCTCTAAGCTTGTTTTAGATGTACAGTTCTCAAAGTAGCTGTTATTCAGAGCATATGAATTTATCTTTAATTAAGGATAACAAGTCTCATACTTGAATAAGCTGTAGTCCAGAAATGATGTAAGTGAGAGAGGAAATTTGAAAGGTATATGTGTATTATCATGGATGGAATTTCCATGTGGTTAAAACTATTAATGTATTTACATTTTTTTACTAGACTGGGACTTCATTCCTACTACAGAATTATTTTGGCCTAATTAGGCTGGAGATCAAAAACTTTCCCTTTTTTAGAGTAAGATTCTGCAAATTTTGGCTCCAGTGGGTACTCTTCTGCTATGCTTAGTGCCATTGCTTACTACAGGTGGAGAAACATCCATAGCTCAAACAGTGATCGTGGAACAGCAGAACTGAGTGTGTATTTACACACACACACACACACACACACACACACACACACATGTATCTATATCTATATTTATATCTATATCTATACCATCTATATCTATATCTATATCTATATCTATAAACCTTTTTTTTTTTTTAAAGAAGCAGGAAAATTTTTATATGTGTGTCAAATAAACCAGAACAGTCTCCTGAAGCAACTAACTTTTATTAACACAAACCATCAAGATTATGTAATGTATTCTGAGGAATACTCGTTATATTTGTTGATAATTTTAACATAACTTGTCTGGCACAGATTCTTGGTTCTTGATATTATTCAACACCTACTTGAACAATGCTCTCAAATGCTGTCTGTGCCAACGACAGTTTCGAACTCAGTAATGATTCTAAGTATAGAAGAATTTTGCTTTTTTAAAGCGTTTTATTCTTAGTGATTATTTATTAAAAAATACATTGGAAAATCAATACATTAAGATTAGATGATGCAAAGTGGCCCCTCACAGAGCAATTCTATTTTATTAACTTTCCAGAAGATGTTGTAAGCACCTTTTGACAAAGTGAAAATTTCTGTGAAAAGTTCTGTCCTCACTATTTGAATTTAAAAACACAGCTAAAAAAAGTTTAAGCTACTAGTCTACTCAATTTTAATAAAGTCCTACTGGGTTTTTATTTAGTAGCATAACTTTCACATAAGGAGTACTCATASATACAACATGGACTGTACAGGAATTCCTGTCAGGATTTTATTTCCAAAGAACTTGCTACTTGCCAGACAGCAAACTTTCTCTATTGCACAAAACTTTTTATGTATTTGCCATATCTGACACATTTTCACTCAGCTGTCTAGCCAAAGCATAAACACTGATTTATCATTATATAAGGAAGGGTTGAAGTAACTGAAATTCAAGGTAAGCTCCCTCTATCCATTCAGAGCATTACCAGCTTTACTTTTCCAATCGCTTTTTAGGTGGGACTGTATTTGAGCTCTCTTTCTTTATTCTGCTAAGACTCTTTCCTCCACATAAGCTTACAGATGGCTGCATTGAACTGTGACAGCCCTGGATAAGAACTGCAARGTAAAGTTATCAGCTGGCAGGGTGTGAAAAATCATGAGTAAATCATCACATACCTAAATATATGTGTATTGGTAGCTAACTCTTCAGTAGCTGGTGGAAACAGCAACAGGAATTTTTGGTACTGTATAGAAAACAGAAAATTTTAAAAATACTTTAATTTCCTAAAACACTCCCCATAATGCCTCCTTGCATTCAGTTTGGTGTTCACCAGTACCCCAAGCCTTTTCTGCCAAGATATTTTCCATCCAGGTGACTCCCAGCATGGGGTTCATGGGGTTCCTCCTCCTCACATGCAGAATTTGGCAATTCCTTTGGTGAGCTTCATGGCTTTTTTTGTCAGCCCATTTATTCCAGCTGAGGTCCTTTTAGATGTTAGTGCAATGTGCTGGATTTTCAGTCACTTCATCCTGTTTTGTATCAACAGCAAGGCATCTACATTTTCTCTGCRGAGCACTTCTGAAAGGTACTTGCAGAGAGAATTATCTCACAAATACAAACACTTGGAATGAGCTGTTATTTTCACACTCATACTTGTTACCACTATTGAATGTGTTGAAAGCCAAATGACCAACTACTTGGTACCAAATGTTAAACTTMTATACAGCTAAACATAAGCAAAATAAATTTAGGTCTAGTGATTCAGCCTTTCTTTTGATCCATATATAACATTTCTGGTTTTCCCTCGTGATTCCTGTCACTTTTCTAGAGAGAGTGTTCTCTTCCAGGAGTCTTAGACAGTTAAACAATAGCATGCATTCACCGAAATCAAAGATAAAACTTACATGCTATGAATCAGGATTTTATTTTTCAATTGTCTCCAATTTCACCTCAGGACTTTCAAACTTTCTGCTTAAYCAAATCCCCTTTCCACTGAAAACCATTCACTTTCCTACTCTTTTCTTACCACCCCGTTTTTTTAAATATCTAACCTCTTCTACTCTACTTTCAGCAGACTCTGCTAACTCATGAAATGCTTCCCAGAAAAAAATTCATTGCAGTTATCTTTCACAAAAGCGAGATATCATGTGAGCTTACATTTAGCTCTACTTAAGGGATTGAATAAAGATGCCTTGATATGCACACTAGAGAGGATTAATGGAGTGAAAAAAAAAAAGATTTCTTAAAACGTTCAGTAGAGGTTCACCTTAAAAGATGTCACTATTTAGGTACTTAAATCTCAGCTCAAATCCATGGTACCCAAAACCCAGAGGAGCGAATACTAACAGGAGAGGTCTATAAGCTTTTTACTTTTAGTTTTTAAAAATGCAATATAAAAAAGTCCACAAATTTTCTACARCTCTTCTTACTCTCAGAATTATTTTGCCATAATGAAAATATGTTATTTAAATATAAAATAWCTGAACTGGTGAACCAAATCACCATTAGATTAAATGAGGCATGGATCTAAATTATTTTTCAGTCTATCTCTGCTGTGTAAAATTGCAGAACTTTGGATGCAACCACTTAGATTTGGAATTAAATTTGCTGTCAAACTGAAAAGATGTGATATATCCCAGATTGTTTAGAAGAAAACTATGGAAGTACAAGAAATGTGATCAATTGAATAARTCAAAACAAAACAAAACAAAACCACTTCACAATATTCTTTCACAGAAAATATCGTGGGTTTTCTATCTCTGTTCTCATTCCATTTGGAATTGTTCTKACGCTCTTCATGCCCAGAGAAATAAAAGTCACATATTTTTGTTATGTTTTGCCTTCTTCATTTACTCAGTGTTATTGGGACTAYATCCCCAGAAGTTGTTTATAAGTTTTCAAGTTGATTTAAAAAAATATTTAACCTATATTTTTTATAATGTATGCCCTTTCCACACATTTTCTTATATTTTTTCTCTCTTTTTCTGTCACAGACCTCAACTCTAAAGTTGAAGTCTAAAATACTATGCATTTTCTATYTCATTTTGTAGGAATGAAGACTCTAAAGAACACTTAGACAAGATCAGTATCTGCAGATCTCATAGAGAGGTGTCAAACTCTGAAGTGCTACCAAAGAGGTTTGAATTTATGCTGTTTTTATTATTAAGAATTTATTTCCATCTTTGGAACAATGCTATAATCTTTCTTCTCAAACCATTTCACACACACACAGACACTAATGCCAGAAGGAATGAGTATGACCCTGAGGTTTCTCTGACTGCGTAATGTACTACACTGAATTTCAGAAATTTGTGCCACAAATTACAGAAAAATTACTTCTACATTTGTGCACTCAAAAGTAAAATAGAAAAGATCTTTAATGCCTSCCTTTTTTGTTGTTTACTTAATAGTTACTTTTAAGGCAAACATTTCCAGGTTTTTAAAGTACGGTAAATTGTCCTCACACGAAGAGCTAGAAATTAAAGACTGTATTAAAAAAAAAAAAATCAACATAGTATGGGAAAAAGTGAAATGCTAAATAAGAATTTAGAGGCTGAGGAATTAGAAACAATAAACTGTAATGGCTTTGACTTTCTAACAGTTTAATAATAGTCTGCTTTACTCTGATTTTGTTTAATTTTTCACTTAGATTACGCAAAGCACTTTCAGGAGATGTATGTTCCAAAAGCACTTTACACTGGTGCCRCGTCATTTTGTACCCAAAGATTATGTGAAACCTATTAGATGTAGAATGAAAACAGCAGATGAAAGCTGTTGTGGTCTAATAACTCTCTACTCTACACACTTCTAAAGCTTATATCAGGTTCAGATGTTGCTTACAAGCTRTCCCAGAGTTCATTTATCATTGGGYGGAAAATATGTATAARTGGAATTAAATTAAATAGTCTCACAAACCCTAATTATTATGGGTGATTAATTTTCTATTCTAGACTCCATTCAGTGCCTTTACAGATATTCTTTCTACACACCCAGGTTTCTAATTTATTTCCCCCTTCGCTTTCATGTCCTAACAGTGCAGGGTCGTGCAGGGATACTCATTAGTTTTATGTTAGCAATTCTGCTAGGCAGCCTCAGAGGCATCAACATCACCTCAGAAATCATTAGCGGAACTGGTGCTGCAATCTAAAACTGACAAGCATAGAATAATCATTTAGGGGCTGGAACATGTTCTTCCATAAATGAGCATTTTGGAGGAAAAAATAAAAATGCATGTGTCCCAGTTATCCTCTGGAGACAAAAAGGTGATCTTAATAAATCAGATGTGAAGCCATTTTTGTACATGTCTGCTTGCCATGTCTGAAAAATAGCATCAAGCTTTTCAGACCCATGATTTATTTTTTGCTGACAAAGTCCAGAAACATTGAATCACCATGTGGCAGCAAAGATGCTGAATCTGGCTCATAATCTGACACTATATTGGCTGGGCCTGATGACATTATTTGCATACTTGTCATGATATGTTTCACTTAAGTTGTCTGCTGTCTCGCTTACCAGAACTATTTATGAGGCAATTTTTCACAAGAGCAACATGAAGAATTTGCATGGTCATATATATGAAGATGCATCTGAAATTCCCAGCATAGTTTTGAGGGACTTTGAATCATTAGGTACTGATCCTGACTGGATTAGTGAGTTGTTTGGGGGAAGCTCAGAAAAGAAGGTAAAAKTATTTGGGAACAAGAGGAGACATCTTGTTTGGCTTAGTGACCTGGCCCCTCAGACTGCCCATTCCCTTTCTGACAAACAGAAACAGCTGGTGTTTTCACTTGGCCATTTACTGTAGGCACATTTACCCTTTTAAACACCTTTATATTTCTCACTTTTTCTCCTCAKAACTCCAACTCCTTAGTGCTGCTTTAGAATCATGTTTCCCTTTCTCAGTTTGGCTGGGGGATGGGAAGGCAGCTACCCACTGGTCCATGGTGCCTCTTGACTAAAAGACAGCCATGCATTTATCAGTGACAATATAAACCAAAAAAAGACTCTTTGAGATAATGGAGGGGCAACTTGCCCTCATTAGCCACCACATCCAACACTGAATTCACTGATAATCTGTCTGCCTTAGGTTTGGTTTTTTATCTCATCAAAAAGAAAATGAGTAAACCAAGAGCTTTTSTGTTCAAAATGCTAATGGACACATCATTAAATTCCACTAGATACAGCAGGCTATATATGTATTTTATGAAGCATACTGAAAAAATAAAAAGGAATAAATTGCTAAGGGCAAACCAGTCAAGAGACAAAGATCAACAACCAGTCTTCATGTCAGCATTCACCTTATCCTTGTCTCCATTGTGATCCAAGCCTTCATGTTAGTCGAGGAATGCCATGTCAGTGAATTCAGTATGGTTCACACTGTCATTTACCTCATCTTAAAGGAGATTTGTAGGCCTGCRCATCTGGGTCTTGATACTGATTAGCTATCAATTGATCCTGACAGCTCTGATGCTGTGATCAGAGTCAGAKTTCAAGGCTTGATTTGCCTGTGTACATCTTGGTGTCCAGTGCCACTTGGCATCACCTGAAGTGTCTAGGACATATTCTTGGGGTTTCTAGGACAGGACAGTTATAGAACCTATGGAAGAGCTACACCCCATTAAGGGAGTGACAAAAGGAGGTTACGTGTACCCAAGGACACCTCAAATGCCAATGGATRGAGGAAAAGAAAATTAACCAACATGATGTTAGGCAGCATTGCTTACAGGCCATGACTGTACTGGTTATAATTCCCCTAGGTCATAACCTTCTCTGTGCCTCAGTGCTGAGAACGAACTTTAAACCAACTTCTAATGAAGCAATAGAAACACTAAAAATCATCAGGCAGACACATCTGGGTGAGGCCAAGGAATGAATAAAGACAGCTGGAAGAATTTTATGATCTAAAAAAATTGTATGCGCTGAGCTAAATAATACATTACACAAAGGATTTATGGCAGATTTYGAGCTAGCTGGGGTTTGTTTTTTATGTCTGAACTCCCCACTTTGTTTCCTAAATATTACAATACATTTTTCCTTCTCTTTTCAAGATTCAGATTATCTCTTGCATTGTATTTAATGGCACTACTTGCAGAGTAAAACACTTCAAAGAAATAAATCAGGCAGAACAGTGGTTTGTAAGAAAAGAGACTCATTAGGAAAGTTGTTCTTTTGCTCAGGGTGGATCTCAAAGCTTTCTGTCAAATGTGAGATTCCTATTCAAAATSCAAAGTTTCTAATAAAAAAATCTCCTACTGCTCAGCTCCTCAGTTCCTGTGAGAGATGCACATATGTCACTGCTGAAACATAAGCCGATAATACTSAGGTTGAGGTAAACTTTAAAAGCACAGCATCATACATTTTTGTGAGGATCTTTTGTAACTCTATAAAAATGCCATCAGAAAATTGTTCTGTTTGGCAGCAGTTTGAAGATATGGTCATTTTATCTAAGATACACAAGAAAACAGCTGGGTAAATTCTGTCAAGACAGATAAAGGGATGGCACTTAAGGAAAGAGTGAAAAAAGGGACTTTGTGACAAATTGATTTTCATCTCCAATTATGGCTCTTTAGAAAATATATCTCTCACAAAGGATTCAAACAAGCCTCCTAATGCAGGTAGATATTGCCTTCTGGTAACTCTTTACTTTCATTTGTGCTTTCATTACATGGCTTTAATACAAAAGTGGCACATACAAAAGTTTACGAATGTGATGCTGTCAATGACATTTTAAGACCTGTATTGCAGCTCTCTGAAAACACAGATGTGATAACTATGCYACAGTGTTCTCTGAGAAGCCTTTTGAAGAAGCGAATCTATATTCTTGCTGGGAAARTGCATCTCATTAGACTAAGTTGCTAAAATTCTATCAAAGAAAGGCTTCCAGGTAGTAAATTCCTGCAAAACCCTGCAAAAAGAAAGAGAAGAAGTTTCAAGGAACATGGGCTTTACCTCCCTGCCTCTGAATCATTTTGTTCAGTGAATTATACCCAACCATCTGCACAGCCTTCAGCTCACACAGAAAAGAGGTGGAGAGGAATTTAGGTAATGGTGCCAAAGAGAGGATTCTCATTTACTTTTATATGCCACAGTGGATTTAAGAGTTATCCACAAACACAGCCACATCTTTATTTTGTCTCTTAAACTCCTGTATCAGCACTATTAATGAGAAGMAGATTTAGTATATTAAAATGCAAATTAAATGAACTTTGGCAGGGAAYTCCTGCAGTACTTCTATCATTACAGAAATAATTAGCTTATGAGCTGAAGTCGTGGTTYGCTAAAAATAAATAACATTTAGATGGAGGGCTTTAATCTGACATGTCATATTCCACTTCAAGTGCAAATGTAAATTACTTCAGTTTCCCTTGAATGATTYAGAAGAAGCATCCAGACAGAGATTTTGAAAATAATAGTTACGGTGTTTATGAAGCAGCAGTAGAGTTTTAAGTAAAAAATCTATCTAAAGGAGTACAAAACAGATAAAAACCCTGTGACAATTAGCAGGAGCTCTGAGGAGCRCCAAGGTGCTCTGTTCTGTTCCTAAGTAGGACACACAGCATGTTTCACTTGAATTAAGAAGTAGAAGGATCCTAAAACTGTTTCAAGTCTTTGAACAAGGTTTTCAATGGTTGTGATGTGGCTTCCATTTGATTAAGGTAAAGGAGGCAAATGAAGCTTTTTGACTCTGCAGAGGTGGGTTGGAAAAAATCATTAACCTTTTTCCACAGTTCTAGATGAGTCAGACTGGAGATTCTGAAAACAGGATATCTGGGGTACTTTGACAATTTAATTGACATTTGCTTCAGATTTTCAGTGGAGCAAGGGTTATTTGATTTAAATTGCTCTGTCTGGAATTACATTTTTAAAAAATGAGGTAACACTTCTCTTCGGATTACAAGGATAATTGTATCATTCTCCTTCCTCTGGTCCTGATCCAAAAATACTTTAACCTGTTCTGGGGAACAATTACAACAATTTTCTCACTTTTAGAATAGGCTCTTGGCCACAGCACTCTCTATGTTTTTATTGTTTACCAACAAAGGCAATGTTATTTGGCAGTTCTTCCCTTAAGTAGTCTGTGACCAGAGGTGATTTCATTGGTAAGACAGGTTTTTAAAAATATTGTTTCATTTTAAAGGATAAAAACATATACTCCACTCCTCTATAAGAGGCATAGATATAGGCCAGACAGGTCTGGAAACTATTTATATGAGAAAATATTCTTTTATCTCTATGACTAGATYTTTTTGAAGTATCCTCTTTTGTAAGTGCTGTAGTTCTTTAGCTCTGATGGTTCCTTGCTTCTTGATTTTGAATGGGGAAAGAAGTTTTTTAGGTGGGAGAAGGCAAAGAACAAAATCTTCATCGCAATAACTCAGCCATCATCTCATTCCAGTCCAAAAGCACTCTCACAGTAATGGCTTGTCTTCACATTTTGCTTACCCTYCATGAAATTTAAACAGCTTCATATGACATCTATCTCAATAATTAGGTATTGTGTTCATAAATTATTATGGAACAGACATACGGAAAATTATTAATGAAACTGATTTTTTTTTCATATAAGATAATAAAGTGAGCATAATGTTGTTCTCATAATATATTCTGGCCTTTTTGTCTGTCACACAACTCATTCTATGAGCACCACATTCTTTTGGTAATTATAATTACTATTGAATCTAGGAACATTTTGTAGTGTGGAATTTTAAATTAAAGTTGGKTTTTTCTCCCTCAGAAAGTAATGATGCATCAAAAATTCATTCTTCTATCTTCTCAGATATATCAGCTTCTGAAAAACWTTGGTCTGGAATGCAATTCCAGAAAGCAGAAAAGCAACCACTTTTTACCCTTGACTGACATCTGAATAGGCACCTRTCCCAGGGATTAGAATATGAACATCAAACAGAAGAACTAGATGTCCAAGCCCTGGCAGAAGACATTGTTTATGTCAGCCCAGATAAGTGCCCTAACCATTGCTCTAAAGCAATTTTTGGTCTTCCTGCACAACAACATGAACCAAAAACAAATGTTGGTTTTGTTCCCAAGTGGCATTAGAGTTCTGTTTTTTTTCTGTGAAATAGTAAAAGTCTTTAAAACACTGCATTTTGGGAGGCTGTCTATCTGAGGGTTAGTTTATTATCCTTAGACAAAATTTATTTCAACAATACATTTGGTTAGGTAAAAATATAATCSAAATCTTTGAAGACTCAAGCAGTAAAAAAAAAAATCAAGAGGACTTTCAGATCAGTCTCAAATTCAGGTGGAAAACAGAAATCCAAATCTTTCATTTTGCCRCACGTTGGTCTTTTTTTGAAAGAAACCAAGTACTAATTTTGGAACTGAGGAGAATCCAATTTTTGAGCCTCTATAAARTAAAAACACGATTTCACAGCAAGACTTAACTCCTTTCTAATATCTCAGGCATATGTTCACATTAAATTTTGTTTAACACATTAGAAAACATTACTATATTTATGAATATCTAACTATGGAGAAGTGAGCACAAATCTGGGGATTTTGTTGCAATCAGTCTGAAGTAGGCTCCCAGCATCCAGACAGAAAGAGTGGTGAGTTTAGAAGCAAAGTCAAAATGAAGAGAAATGGAAATGAAATAATGGAAATATCACCTGTCAGAAAAACTCTGCCAAGGAATGTTCACAGTACGAGGTTTGATGATGATGTTGTCCACAGGTTATAAATATGAGCAGCATCTATGAGCAAGAGACAGGAAAACCAGAAATGATACAGAYACAGTGCTTGGACAAAGAAATATAAACACACTCAAATCCATGAGGAAAAAAGCTGTTTAAAAGTGAAAAGACTACTATCCCTTTGAGACGTGGACACAAACTTTCCCTTAGCAGCCCAAGCAAGCTTTCAGGCAGAGCCAGCTGGCTTGACAAAAACTCACTTCATTACTGCTGCATGGAAAAGCCTGGCCTGACAGCAGAAGAATGAGGTTCAAACTTTATTTGCAAAGTCATCCAGATTGCAGCCTTTTTTAACTAAATCTGGACCTTATCATAAAGCAAATGGGAATCCTACCAGAGACTTAGGGCTGGGATTTTACCCTCATCACTAACAGGAAAATATTGCTATAGCAATTATTGTTATGTTATTATATCATGCTATACAAGTGGAGAAAGACTGCAAATATTTTACAAGTTTCCACTGACCAGGTATTTGAGGAAGGTAGTAAMAGAAGGTGTTACTAATTCATTTACAGTGTATTTGATACAGTCCAGTCCTTTAAATTGTACTACCAACTACAATCATAAAACAGATATGTGTATTTAAAAGAGCAAGGCACATGTGTTTTGTGAAAGGGCCATGAGCACAAGAAGCATCTGTGTAAAATCTGTATCTACAAAGAGTACTGAGATTTGGAAAAGATGTGGTGTGATAGAYGCTCACTTATAAATAAAGATCATACAAGTGTCAGAGAGATAYCCCTGATGAGCTGCATTTCTGAGCATTTGTGAGCAAATGCCTTTCTGAGTATTYCATGCAGATTCTGATCATTAACTTCTCCTTCCATCACTTCCTTTTACATTCCAAAAGCAGAACTTCACTGAAAAATGTCACAGAAAAATATCCTTCGTTCCTGCAAGGAATTTATAGAAGAATGC
>NW_026623232.1:9846973-9880070 GCF_030028575.1 Malurus melanocephalus
AATTAAGTAATCTCTTTTACTTAGACTATCTTAAGACTTCTACAAAGCTTTCTAATATAGTGGCTACTGCTTTTTTGATGCATAAAAATAATCACATTAACTAAAATGTGGCTCAGGTATGGCGATTACAATCTCTGTAGATCTATTTTATTTCCCACTTAAACCCCTAACAATCTCCAAAAACTTAAGCATGTGAATCCTTTTTGGGCCTTCCATGCAGCAGTCACAGATTCAGAAGCAGCCCAATTTTTTTGCACATTCTGTGTTTCTTATTATTATTATTATTTAATTAATTAGTTAGGCTCACCTAGGAGTTGTCAGTGAGAGTCTTTCTCTTGCACCAGTGTGTGGCCTTGGGAGGTGACGGAAACTGTTTTTGTGTAGAAGCCTCAAGCACAGTTATACATAAGAAACCAGTGCATGCACAAATCAGCTTGTTTTCAACAGGACAAGGAAATCATTCTATTATGGAGCTTTGAGAGTCCACTCCATGGTTCTGGAAGGCTGGTGCTTGAAACAGGAGAGGGAGAAAGGAGGAACAGTAATGAAGGGGACGAAAAGGTTCATCCTGGCTGGGGCTAAAACTGTTCCACATTGTGATGGGGTGTAGGAGTTCGGGATTAATACCAGAAAGGGATTTGGATGAGAAGAAAAAAATTCCTTCAGTTTAAATTCATATACACTGTGCACAACTGGAATAGCAGAAAGGGAKTTAACTTGAGTTGAGGATCTGATCATTAGGATCTCAGCAATGAATAGCATATTCAAACAAAGAAAAAGAAGTTCCTTAGCTGTTTGTTTCACTGTTTTTTTTTTTGTTTGTTTCTTTCCAAAAAAGAGTTCACCTGTTTTCATTTAAATAACTGGGGTCACTGTGGAAAACCAGAAGGAATAATATGCATCATGAAAATAAAAATCCTAGTCATCTGATGTGCATGGAAAGAATAACACAACAAAGACATGACCAATAAGTCAATGAGGAGAAGAAAGTGAAGAGGGGAATAAAAAAGCTGAATTTTAGCAACCAATTTTGATAACCAGCATCATATTTGTCTGATGCATATGTGGATAATTATTTAATGACAAGTTAATGGGATTAACAACATATTCTGTAARTCTATATACCATTGAAGAGGCAAACTGCCAGAGATTCCATCTCAGATTAACAGAGGGCAAAGCATTTACATGGCTCTGACTGTTTATAATTTCACAGGGAAAAAAAAAAATAAACCAAAACAAAAGGAGAAGGAAAATATCCCTGATGTGGAGTTTTAAAACCGTGGTGAAGTTAGTAGAAACATACTTTCCCTACAATAAAAAGTAAAATTAGAGCTCCTATATTTTGACTCCTGATATTACCACCAACTTCCAAATCTTATATTGTATTTTGCTTTCATCTGGTTTTTTAACTTGAAAATCCCATCTGGACAGCTTGAGGAAGAGTTGTTAAACACATTAAATGCTACAACCATTTAAATAGCATCAATATAATTGTCTGGGTTTATTTTGCTAAAATTATGTTTAAAGAAGATCTTTACTTAGTACTATATAATAGAGGTCTCTCTATTATACCTGCTATAGTTAATAACACTGTTGAGACTGGATGAAAAACAGAACACTAACMAAAATTGTCAAGAAATAAGAAGGAACAAATGAATCACTACAGCTTTCTATATTTAAATACTTATATCCTCTAAAGTGTACATATTTAAAATAGTTAGTCAAAACCATAAATGTTTCAGCTATTCAAACTACTGACCAAGCCTTATTTTGCAAATGTACAAATTATTCCTAGATAAAGGAAACTCTTTTATCTRTTTAAAGAAGAAGACTGTAAATGCCATTTTTTTGTTTAGTGTCATTCACTAAATAGACTGGCAAAAGTATATAAATATATATCCAAGTGAATCCCACAATTTGTAATTAGCTGCAAATGATTTATTCACAGTCAGTTGAGGGGGAAGTGCCCTCTGYAGGAGCTGCAGGACATGGGGTTATCAGTGACTTGATTGCTACACCTAAAAAATGGTCCTAACAATTGTGGTTTCAGAGTGTCCACTGAAATAATACATCCATTCCTGAATGCTGKTTTAGAAATTATTTTCAATAGTAATCRCAGCTTGAAGAAACTCACACCCAAAATAGTTGAGTAGAAGAGATGAAAAGCAAAAGAGCCTATGGCCACAGAACGAGCTGCTGGACAAAAAAATCAACTGTACTTTTTTGAATTTTGGACATTGTTTAGTTACATCATCATGGTGGGAATTGTATTCAACTGTTTGAATGTTACAACTGCTTGAAAKGTCCCAATTAATAAATTATGTTTCATAAATGCTTGATGAGCTGTTAATGAAGAATATKTTTATTCCAGTACATGTTTTGGGGTGGGGTGTTTTTGAGTCTTTTATATGGTAACCAAAACTATAATGAATGTTTGAAGAACAGATGAGGTCTTTGATGTTTTTGAGGAGAGCATTAACCAACAGATAAATAAGTCTATACAATTCAAATAATTTAAAATCTTTTCCTATGATCTTTGAATCAGCTGGAGAATTAGGTTCATTTGGCTCAACACATGGACCTTAGATTTAAAAATAACCATATTCCTTCCTGAGTGAGGCAGTGAGCAGGATAAAAGCCAGATGTACTGGTTGTCTGAGATACTTAACATTCTTTTTTTTTCTTGACACATTCACACCAAGGAATGAAAGTGTGCTGTTCACATTGAAAAAAGCTGTGGTTAGAGGCTGACTCTGGCCAGGAGGTTGAGAGAATTTCTGTTTCCAATATCCCCCACACAGCAGAGCAGCATGCTTTTCCACATACCTGGCAAGTACATGGAATGAGCTGATTTTCTCTTTTATGTAGTGCTCTTAGCAACTGCTTGTCACAGAATCACTTGTACAAGGAAAGYGCCATGGACAAAGGAAGTAACTGGGTTTGAGGGTCACTAGACTTTGCTTATTCATCAAATTAGGGGATTTTCTTAGAGTTAAGTCACTTTTGATTAAATTCCCAACATTTGTCTGATTACTTGCCAATTCACCTTTGYTGTGACTGCTTTCTGGCATCTGGTSTACCAGATTTTCACCCYTTCAGAARCCACAGCCCCTTGAGAGCTCAGCAGTAATTTATTCACTTACAGAGAGAATCCAAAATCTTCAGTTTTCCAGACAGATGAATCTGAAAGAGAAAGTAAAAATAAAACAAAATGTTGCTGATAATAAAATTAATTTTTAAAGTTCCACTTYAATCCTGACCCATACCTACTAATTTCTTATCTGCAAAGTTTATGAATTCCATGCATTGTTTTTTTTTCTTTTACTGAATTTTTGCACCGAAGAGGGATGAAAACATGATATTTTATTGCACTGTTTTAATACTCTGCATAGAAATGAGATTATTAAGTGCAAGTCTCCAAATTAGAAATATTATTTAGTTCTTAGAGGGACCTTTAATTCAGGGACACAATTTCTATTGCAGTCATCTCTTTTCAAGAGATCTGGAAGTCAGAGATTCCAATGCTTGTATCCAATTAGGAAGGCCATAGGCTCAAAGAGCAACAGCATGTGTGTGCTTTCATCAAGGCCTCAGTGAACATAATCAAGTTATCCCCCATTTCAGTCAAAGGTGTGTCACAGTGAAGAAATTAAATCAAGATTTTAGGTCTGAAAACACAAAACAGTACGATCAGTTGAGATCATGTTTCTCTATGCTGCTGGGTGTACTTGGAAARCAGAYATCTGTGCCCTTTTCCCAGCTCAGGACATTTACATATTTTGCCAAATGTAATTGAAATGCCAAATTCTTTGAAAATGCATAAAYGGTCCTCAGCACAGAGAACATATTCCAGATTCACCCTCTCCTCAGTGTGTKCCCAAAACAAACCAAGAACATTTCATTCTCTATTTCTGACGTCCATTTTTTGATATTGGGGGAGAGGTGAGGCTGTTTGCTGRGGTAGGTTCAAAAGAACAATTCTTGATGTTTTTATGTCCAAGAACAAAAATTAATGCATTTGCTGCTGTTGTTCTACAACGTTATTGTGAAAGCTGAAGAAATGCACTGTTGTGTCAGGCAAATTCATTTTCCATTGGGACTTTATGTCAATGGTCTCCATGAGTGAAATCTTGACTCCTCTAAATTCAAGAGGGAAGCTCCTCATAGGGCTTTGATACTTCCTAAGAGCACAGGATCTGGGTCCCAGAGCTGAGGGATTTTTTTAGACGATTTATCTATCACCTCCATGCTCTTCACGTTGTTCTTTGGATGGGAAATGAAAGAGCCTTTCAACTTCTTTCTTCTTTGAGAAGAAATATTTAATTCAACAGGACTGAGAAAAGAAATTCTTATTTAGATATACAGCAGCAATCCTACTACTGATGAAAGTAAGCTATTGTACATGATACGAAATCACACAACAGATGTAATTTTATGAAGTGCTATATGGTAGCTACCATTGCAAGCAAACAAATAAGCCTATAAAGGGATTCTGTGGCACCAAGAAGAATATTTTTTCTTGAAGTTTTCCAATTTTGGGTTAGCAACCTGTGTCTTCTTGTGCAGTTTAGAGAAGAAGTCACATATCTGATTCCTTTCCTAGGTCTCCAAACATAACAATTGTTCTTCCTTCCCAAGAGAAACACCRAATCTAGTTGAAATGCTTTGATCTGCTCTAAAAATCAGTTCTGGTTTTAACAGGGATCAACTATACAGAGAATAGGGGCTAATATCACTATATCCAAAACTGATATGGTTTTATGCAGAGATCATGAGTGCATTAAACCTTGTCTTGAATTTGAAGACTTTCTATTTACTATGCAGAGCACCAAGATGGTAAATTGTTTAGATTTCTGCAAAAAACGGTAAGGAAAGAATCCTGGATGTTGCAAACATATAAGGAGGAGCTTACAATTCATTTTGACCCCTTATTTGCAGGTTTTTGGCTATTCACTCACTCCATTTAACCACATGCTATCCCATCCGCATTGCACTTGCAGTCACTTTGGAATACTCATCTTACTTTGTTTCAGCTGCCACTTGTGTAGTAGCTTTCAATTTAACACTGTTACTTGTTTGAAAAGTACACTGAAACCCATACAGTGGCCAAATCTATTAGTTGTTGGTTYAGTCCTCGTTGGTTCTGTGGTAGCCAAAGTTTCAATTCAACAGTAWGAAAACGATTCTTAATTACATCTGATTTTTAACTGTTCTGGGTTTGCCTTCCTCTTCTGAGAATAAAATACATGCAGATACTTATTTTTTGAGTCTTAAACACAAACCCTCACAGACCTTTGTATCAATTTGCCCAAAGACTGCCATGATCCTCTTTTTTCAATAATTTCAATTAAAAAAAAAATCTTGAACTTTACCAAATTGATCTTTTAATCTCCTCATTAAAAAGATAATCAAGAAGGAAGACAGATATAAGCAAAGAAATTCTTTATAAAATCTCCAACTACAGGATCTTTAAGCACACTTTAATATGGTGCAGTGTTTGCTAGGCATAGAGAAGGATCTTTTTTTTCCTTAAGACTCTGTGTTTATTTTTAAGTGCTGTCTGCTGCTTTTAAGATAGGGTAGCTGTCTGTGAGTCTGTGATTTCCTCCTGTGGAGCTTTACAAGCTGTTGACATTCTCCTGTAGTGAATTGTGGTTGGTTACTTGACACTGCCTTGGTAAACCTTAAGATGCAAAAAAAAACCCCACAGTGCTCGTGTGGTTTTGGATAGAAGTTGTTCTGGACATGCAATTACTTCAAATAACTGTTGTCTGCTACTAGGAAGCATTCCTTATCTCTTTCAGCATGGCTGGATAAATTGCACTACAGTACTCAAGGGCTGTTTCAGTCCTTGTGATGATACACCAACTCCTCATCTGCCTCTCAATCCCTTTATTAAATCTGCTAATATTATTAGCATCAGTAGGCTCTTACTAGAGCTGTCATTTGACATTTTCCAAAGTATTTCCCGGGGAGATCTTCAAATGATTCACCTCAGTAACACAGAAGAATTTCTCACCCTCAATTCCCACAGCAAGTATCCCTGCTCACTCAAGAGCCGACACTTGATCATGGGTCTGCAGCAGAAGCAGATGTTCTATAATTAATCCTAGGTTCAGCTGATTCCTAATTAATAATTAATGTTGTGTTCAGCAGTTTACTTAAAGTGAAGATTCAATTATTTAGTTTTGTACAAGGAGTGCAATCTTTCTTACATTTTGAGTGTTTAATCCATKAATAAATACAAAAATACTGTATTTTCAAGTAAGAATGTTGTTTATTTTAGGAGTTAGGAGCCATCAAAACCATCATTTTTTAAAGAATGTTTTTTACAATATCATTTCAGATCCCTTTTAAAAATGAATTGTCAGTTTATTATCAGTTATACTTACAAAACAGGTACCATTCATTAAAAGCTCATATAAAAATTGCACTTATTCCTTTAAAGAGCTCTGCTTATACTATTACAGAATTATTTGGTTTTGCTGTCCTTATTTCTTCCTTTAATTCATGCTGGTAACAGTTTGCAGTGGGTATCAGTATGCTTGTTGCTGTCAAATGGATTGATAGTTTCATAATCAAGTCTCTCCACCAAAGCCCAGGTGGACAAGAGGAAGAGTCTCTAGTAAAGGTGGCCACTAGAGAATTGGAGGGTGTGATTAATGTATGAGAGGTTTCTTGTTCCTAATTCAGAGGTTCTAGATTCGGAGATTTTTTTCATAGAAAAAGGAAGGTAAGAGTATTTTCAATAGTGAATAGGAAACAAAGTGAAAGCACTACACCTGATCACAGTTCTGATACCTGTTTCTAAGGAAAGGCAAAATCCCTGTATTTCAAGGTCACATAATTTTGATCTGTTCGAGTAGTCCATTATCAATCACCCAAGGACTTCCCTGTATATATTTGTCTAACCAACATCTGCTTGAATAAATGAATCTGTGAATCTCATCCTGCCTTTAAACAGATGAGAGGGAAGGAGATCTGATCAGCTTTATGCAAATTAAATGCAACCTCTGGGCTCTTGGTAAGGTGCCAATGCATCCTTCAGCTGAGCAAATATTGGAGACCTGATCTAAACCTATATTTTTTGAGGCTGTTGCATGTTAATAACGTATTTGTTTGTGACATTCAATTCACTCAGCTTTCTGAAATCAATAAAATAATCCTTGTTGGCGAGGTCTGGACAGGGAATATAATTCCTTCTGGCTCATAAAGAGATATGTTGTCATTAGCCACTCCTGCCTAGCAGGGTTTGTGGATTCTGTGGCTTTTTTCGCTTGGTCAGTGGTACRACCAGTTCCCTAGAGAAGCTTACTTTTTCACTTACAGAAATAGGAGCATTCCCTAAAGAACATATACAGAGAATTTTTATGGGAAAAGGCTGATGTCTCCCCAAAAGTTGCCATTAGAATGGTCTTAAGAGATGTTCACCAYAATAATTTGCTTTTATTTAAAGCAGAGCACATGGACACAGCAGTGAAAAATAGATACATTTTAAGGAAAATGACTAGATATTTATGACTTATGCTATTTTATGTTTATGCATTTAAAAGCTTTTAAAACATATATCAAAACATTTTTCAAATAAAGACTCCCTAATGTGCCAGAAAAACAAGGATGTCATTTTCAACCTGTTCATTTTTAAAATGTTGTTCTAAATCATTCTGAGCCTGTTGTTGAAAGCATTACTAGCCGTGGATCCCACGTGATACCTAATTATAGTGTGGATGTGGGCTGAGAAGTGTCCTGGCACGATKCAGACGGAACGGCTTTCTCACTATTCCTTCTGAAGAATTTGTTTCATCCCTCACTCGAGTTGCGTGATACCATCTGCTTTCACTTCTTTCCAGTCTTGCCTGATAGAGGATAAGGGTATAGCCACTTTTGGAAGAAGGAAATTGTCAACCCCCAAATCTTTCCTGCTAAAAAAAAACAAAAAAAAAAMAAMAAAAAAAAAAAAACACCCCACACCAAAACTCCAAACCAATCAGGGCAAACAATCCTCTGATGTACAACAGTGAGCTTGTGCACGAGTGTCTCCATGCACATTGATGACAGTACTTGACAGTGTTCTTTTCTGTATCCATAAACACTTCCAAAAACTGGAAAGTCTCCATTGGGACCATATAATTTTTTTTATTCCCCTATATCTATAGTGAAAATTATATATTAGCTTGAATCAGATATATGCTACACAATTTTTTAATATAAAATGTARACCATATAAAGTTAGAAGCACCCGTGCTTTAACTTCTCCAGCAGTTATTATATCAATATGGTTAAATGGCTTTCAGTGTAATCATTCAGAACATTGACAAAATCTGTTCCTAATACTGTATCTTGCAGAGAAGGACTTACTTCAAGCGCTTACTGTAAATTCGATATGCTGGGGTTTTTCACTTAACTTTAGTAAAATTATTGTATTTATCCCACCTAATTTGAATTGTATAGTTCACATTGTGGCAATTTGATAGTTAGAATAAAAATTGAATATATACAGGTACCTCATAACAGTAGATAGATTGGGGGAAAAACAAAACTAACCAAAGAAACAAACAAATAAACAAACAAAAAAAACACAAAACAAAACCAAAACCAACCAACCAACCAAAAAACCAAAACCAAACCGAAAAATTTTTAAAAAATAAAAGAGAACAAACAAACAAACAACAAAAAAAAACCCTGAAAAATTCTAGGGCAATGTGCTCTAGAGTGTAATAGAGTAATATTTAATTTTTTTCTGTACTATATATGAGTTACCTGATCTGTTCTCTCCCTGTAGCTTTCTGAGACTATTTTTAACAGTTTCTAGACAAAATTTTGAATTCTGATCATGAAGTATAATATGTCTGCAGTGTTCAAACATCCTTCTGATCCAGGACAGGAAAGAGGATAGTTCTGTAAATCTGAAACGAAGGATCATCTGTCCATCAATCTCTGTCAGTTCTGTGACACCAGTTAAAGCTGGAAGCTCAGAAGCAGTCTGGTTTCAGAGAGATACCRATCTGATGTGATGAAATGAGGACGAAAAAGTCAAAGCTTGGTGAAATTAAATTTTGCTAATAAAGTAGTGTTACCAAATAATAAGATCACCACCATATGCAGCTGAGCAGGTACATGGGTTGTATTTACTTGAACCTGAGAGTGCTTTGCCTCCCACAATTCTTTAGGCATCTGAATCCAAAGGTCATGTTGTATTCACATATTGCAATTGAATTATCTCAGGCTTACCACAGGGTAAAAGTTGAACACAGCTATCAGGAAAGGACTTTGCCACACATCAGCTTTCTGTTAGGATTGCCTCAGCTCACTCAGCTAGCAAATGTCAGGCAATTCAAGCCAGCTTACCCTAGTAATATTATTCTCAATAGAAGCAAAATGTATTTAATTGTCATTAATAAGGGAAATTTAAAATATGTTTTGGGCTTTATAAATTTAGAAGGTTTGTCTTTTATCCAGGTAAATATGACTGCATTCTTACATTATAAAAAATTCATATTTGTGTCTCAGACTACTTAAAGAGCATTGCTTCCCAGATAATACCAGTGCTTCATGCTGAATTCTGTGAGATATTTTAGCCTTTTCTAGGGAAGTGAAAGGTCACAGAACTTTACTGCATTATTTAAATGCAATGATCTCTCCAYATGCAGCTTCTCTGCAGTGAAATAAAGAATAGTGCTAAATGAATTTTCTCCATTGTAATCTTACTTTCCTTACTCTGAAAATCATTGCCAATGGCAAGGGAAGCTATTAAGGTGCTTAGAGAATATCAGGGATTTATAAAGAAGCATAGCAGATCATTATTTTGCWTATAGAATCAGAATAGTTAGGGTTGGAGGCTGAATTATTGACATAAAGACGTAATGTTTAATGTTGATTTTTCACATTGATGCTTGAATATAAACATCCTTGCAGATTTTTGCCATTTACATAAAATATATCTCTCTTTTTAAAACAGCTTGCATCTGTTTTTAAAGCAGTTAAATAGCAGAGACGTTATCAATGTGCCATTGAAACACATTATCTGGAAAATGTCTGCAAAATGCATTTCTTTTAGAAATAGAGTTAGGATGGTTTTTCTGGGAGTTTACTAATAATATTTTTCATTATGAAGTATGAACCAAAATATTTTTCATGTAGAAGATCTACTTTAAGTAGAAAATGGACATTTATAATTTTTTTTTTCTTTATTAAGAATCAACATGCCACTTCTGTATGTCCTGTTTCAGAACAGTCTTATATTGTCTTCATATGGGTTTGGATTTAATTAAAGCACACMGATAATCATCTCAGTTAGTACAGATGCAACTGCTTTGCTTTGTTAGAAATTGAGTTGCTCCCTGCTCATTTTCAAAATCAAGAGAGTTTCCCACTATTCACATGCTTTTAACTTAGATAGATTAATTCACATTTAGATATAGCCAATATTTGTACTGGTGTGCAGTCCCACATATAAATTTTCAAAATCCCTTTTTCCTGCAGTAGGTTTTGCACATATTCAAAGGAGTTCAAACTGTGGAGGAATACACCAAGGGGGCCCCTGCTGACCTGTGCCAGAGCACTCAAGCATGCTTAAAATCTCCTTTGAAAGCCCACCCAGGAATGAGGGTTGTGCAGAGAGGAAATCCTACTACTTCCTCTAAATTGCCTGTAAAAAAAAAAAATGAAATTCCTTGATTTATAAAAGCAGATTTTTTTTTWTTTTTTTTTTTTTTTTTAAACAGTGCATTTCCTTCCTGCTTTTTCTCTTCCCCATTCTCAGGCAGATTTATTTTTAAGTAAAACAGAAACAACCTTTTCTGAGCGGTTGGTAGTTAATTTCAGTGCAAGCATATGTTCAGCTGCGCTCAGTTTTAATCCCATTTACCAGGGGACAGCAGCTCTGGGCTCGGGCATCTGCAGCAGCCTCCACACCCCGGTGTTTGTCACCCTGCCACGAGCAGCACATGGCCATATTTAGCAGTCCTGCCCTCTCCCATAAGCTGGGTGTCTCCTGCTGCTGATTTATGTGCAGCCATCGCCTGGACAGGACAGCAGCGCTCCTGCTGCTCCCTCTGAACTCTCCAAGGTCGCTGTGAGCCGGGGACAGACGGGACATTTCGAAACGGTGTGCCATAACAAATGGAAGTGTCCCATTTCAGCAAGTCGGCATGAAGTTTAYTCCTGTCATTGGTGTCACCAAATCAAATTTGCTCGCAGAAGTCAAAGCTATCAAAGCCTCCCTCGTTTCCTTGCTTAKAATTCAGGAACTACAGAGCCATCTACTGGTGCTTTTTATACCTTTAGGTACAACTCTAAGGCATTTGGGAGCAACATAAATGAGTCCTSAATCTATAAGGATGTTCATTCAAATTAAACTGGTGAATTTTACCTTTGTGATTGCAACTTAAGGGTAAAAAATTAGGAGAAGTAGGCAACCACATGACACCTGTAAAAATTCATAACAATAATAAATAAGGACATAAGGACATAAGGACGAGTTAGAGAGAATCATAACAGTGCAATACTAAAGCTTCAGGTTTAGAGGAGGTTTAAAGGGATAACTTCAAAACCCACTCTGTGTGTCTGTGTGTGRTGTGTTTGACTACTAATGACAGATATTCTTATTGGGTAAATAGCTGCTAGCTTCAAATGAAATAAATATAGATTCCTTGTCAACCAATTTTGCTACTTCAGGTAGTCCATACTGAAACAAAAATAACAAGCCTTGAGGGTCTTCACTGGGAAATAAGCTCTTTTTTAGACACAAGAAAAATACAGCAATCTACACATAGAGTAAGTTTCCACCAACAGCCACCACTAAGTTTCACACCCTTAAATACGCATCACTGCAGTTTCACTGTTGTTTTTCTGTGTCTATTGCAGAGCAGGGCTTTGGAAGTGCTGATTGAAACCCCACATTCAGGTTGCAGATGAAGGATCTACGTACATTTGTGAARGTTGGCATTAGGGTGACTCGTTATGAGCACTGAGAGGGACTTTACTTCAAGGCACCAGCGAGGCAGCTTGATCCAGGCCACGTTCTCCTCTGGAGAGCCTCTGACACATCCCTCCTGCTAAGGGCACCAGCATAAGGAATGCAACTGAGGAAATCAGAGGTGTTTCCAAAGCCAGTCCTTGTGTGTCCTTTGCATAAACCTACAGCAGTGTGTAAAACAAGCTGAGGATGATTTCTCGTTTGAGACCAAGTGGCACAGACAGGTTCACAGCAACAATGCACTTTCTGAAGCAGAGTATTCAAATATACATTACAAACAGTTTGTCCTTGAACTTTCTAAAGCAGAATATTCAAATATACATTACAAACAGTTTGTCCCTGGGCCCTCTCTCAGACCTAGGTACTGCCAAAATCCTAAGGTATTGTAAAATATATATATTTGGTGATTTCAGAACTGGAATCAAGCATGGGTTGTACAATAACCAATGAGCATTCCCTGATCTCTGTCATGAGGGTGCAAGGGAGTGTTTGAGGGTCAAAGTCATAGTCCTGAATGACTGTAGGACATGAGAATCAAACTGGTCTGACCTTGGCTTTTCTGCAGGTGGAGAATATCCTTGGCATTTGTTGTGACTTGAACCATGCCTGCATATTGCCCTCAAAAGAATGAGAAGGGATGAGGAATAATCAAAGTGCTCTGGGTGCTTGGAGGCTGTTAAGCAGTTTTGAGGATCAGGGATCAGGGTTTAGGCACATGATACATGGGTTTTTTTGTTTTGTAATTATGGGCAGACAAAATTGCTGGAACAAAAGTAGGTCAGACATTGTTTGGAAATGACAAGGAAAGAAATCAAATATAGAGTGGAGAATGTAAGTGATTTGGCACAGATTCAGAGAAAAATTGCTGTGAAAGGTGAGGGAAAGTAAGAAA
Source organism: Malurus melanocephalus (assembly GCF_030028575.1). Classification (NCBI taxonomy): domain Eukaryota; kingdom Metazoa; phylum Chordata; class Aves; order Passeriformes; family Maluridae; genus Malurus; species Malurus melanocephalus. The sequence goes on from NW_026623232.1 coordinate 9,859,843, forward strand.
AATGTAGCTACCAATTGTAAGACTGGAAAAGACATAATAAGGGAGCTTACATGGATAAAAATGAGAGAATAGAAGGAAAAGGACATAGGGTAAGACAAAAACTGACAGAGGAATCAGAAGGGGCCTAACTGAACTCAGTAAAGAAAGATCTCTAGTCAAGCAAGCTCTCTCAAGTCACTTCCCTAATTACTGTGGTCTTTCATGATAAACTCTAATCCTTCCTAGAACAAAGATATTTGTTTCATTTACCAGTAGACTTCAGAAGGCTTTTTTCCACCTTCAGGATGCAGACAAATATTCTCAAAAAACAAATCATGGCACATTAACTATGTGGAAAATAATAGCTTTGTCTTTTCTTTCTACAAGTGCTTTTGCAGCAAAACTCTTCATCACGCCAATGCACCAATGCAAGCAATCAATCTATATTTGGCAAAATACTTAAGGACTTGTTAATATTAGACACAGACTTAAGGAGCTTCATCAGGAGTTTAATCGCTACTGTGTGTTTGATTTTAAGCTGCACCTATGCATTTTCCTCGAATGGGACCTTTGGGTGTGTAAGTGACTCCCTGTAACTTTAGTCCCTGTGTCTGGGAATCCAGAATCCATCACATTATATAACCAGAGCCTGGTTCAAGAATCAGTCACATCAGAAATTTGGCTAATTCTGGAAGGCACAGTTTGCATCATGCAGCTTCCACTCAGATCAGAGAGGGCTGGGTGACCTCCTTCTCAGAGACCATCTGTGTTCAGCTAATGCTCTTTCAACAGCACTGCRCTGCCAGAACTTTCAAGGGCTCAGGAGGAGGTGGGATTGCACTGGAGAGTCACCAGCCCCWTTTTTAGACCTCCTTTCACCCACTCTGCATTCTGTAATGTCAGAAGACACATCTACAGAGATGCCAGGCTCTTCCCCACGCAGTCTCCATCAACACCTTACCTGCTGACKGTTCTTTCCCAGGGGAAACATGTAGATGAAGCTCTCTCCTACTTGGACACACTGGATTTCAAAGGGTTCAGCACTGATTTCACCTTTTGTGCAGATTCCAAAACACGTATAGAATTTAAAAAATTGAAAATTGACTTATCTTTTCACTCTTTTATAATTCACTTTTTAAAATCAGTAATTTTCTGGATTTCATTAGACAAATTGATCTTAAAACTACAAGGACCATGCTTTCGGAGACTGCTAAAGAACTGCTACTACATGCCACTAGAGCCAAGAGGCTCTCTAAGGGGGTTTATCTTCACACTTTTGTACACTTTTAAATGTTCTGAGAGTGACTGGTGAAGTGTTACTGGATTTGCTAAATATACCCATATGCTGATATCTGCAGTTCAGTTAAACGACATCCATGTACTTTATTGCTGTTGACAGAGCATAATATATAATTAAAAGAGAAGGGGGAAAAAAGTCAGAAGAGGAATAAAGCCCCATCTTAAAGACTTGTTATAATAAATAGCATTTAGACCTTTGTAGTTATGTTTAACAGGAGCTATTTATTTGCTCTTGTAATAAAATTCAGCATTCTTTTAATACAATAATAAATAACTTTTATTTAATTGTGCTAGATAGCATTGAATAGCACAAGCAGAGAAAAGCTTTTTGCACACTATGAATGCACATTAAGAAGCAATTCCTCCATTATAAACTGACAAGACAGGGGTCGATCTCACTTGCTTTTGACATAGTTTTTCTGTTTGGGGTTGGACAGGGCTTGTTCTGTTTTCATCAAACATCTTCCCTGCTTGTTCTGCAGAGTTTTCCTGTCAGACATCTCTCACTGTCATCTCTCCTTTCTTCTTACTTTGTAGATTTTGCTACTCTCACAAAGTACCACGTTGTAGCAAATACCCCACAAATCTCCATTTGCCTGTCTGCAGCTATATATCACTTCCATATTTAATTGTGGCTAAAAATGGTAATTACTGGTTGTGCTATTGGTAGTGTTACCATGTTAAAAAAAGGTCTGCACACTGTCACATATTTTAATGTCCTTAAATCTGCATTTAAGTCAAGCAAATATTAGTCATATCTTCCTTAGCCAGCTAACAGACACTTCATCTGCTCCTAAGAATGCCTTTATTTGTACAGTTGACCAAAGTCCCTTAAATAAACTGTGTGCAGTCATAGACTTAAASAGAAGATCTGTAGACAAAATTGCGACCAGCAGCAGAGAAAAAAATCAGATTTGATTTCTAGAATGAGCCCAGTTCATATTCAGCAAAGCCTGCTCCTCACCGTGCTTTTGCTGAATGCCCAAGGCCAGAGGCAAACATGGGCAGGTGCAGAAGGTTCCATGTGCAGCAGTTTTTCCTTTCAGCTGCAGAACTGGGACTTCATCTTGCAGTTGCCTTCTGTGTGTTTTCTCTCACATGGGAGAACTAGCAGGTWTGAAATTGTAGCTTTGTCTGGTAGCTACCCACCAAGTTTGTAAACACTCAGGGGAAGTTTCAATCAATTAAAACATCTCCAAGTAATAATTACTCCAGCAGTCTTTCTCCTAAATCTCCTTTTCTGCTCCTACCATCAATAAAGGGAAATTACTGCCTATTTTACTTTTTTTTTTTTTTTTTTTGGTTTTTTATTTTTTTTTTTTTTTTTTTTCTTGTTTCATTTTAATGAAAAATAATANTTTTTTTTGCTTGTTTCATTTTAATGAAAAATAATAATGAAACTTTTTTCATTTTTCTCTTAATCAATCAGAAAGCATTTTTTATTTATATCCCACCATTTCTTGTGACTAGTGAAGATGTATTTCTGCWGCTGGAGTCTATGCAATTTTTCTAAAGTTGGGAGAATTTTTGAAAAATTACAGAAGGTAAATTTTTCATTCGGCCATTCTCTTTATAAAGTTAAGAGATGGGAAGACTTTTTTTCTGATATATAAAGTATTTTTTTATCTGTGTAAACTCTTAAAAAGAGTCATCATCATGTTAGGAGACAGATTAAGGCCATGATCAGATTTAAATTCATTATGAATCTCATGATGCTTCAGGAATTCCTAGAGTAGAAGCTTCACTCCCATCATGATAAAATGAATATTCATGATCATGAAAAATTTCATACTGACAACAGGGTTAAATTCTCTTAATATTCACAACAGTTGGGTATGAATTTCAGCTGTTAAGAGTTTTCTTATATACTCGTGTCTTTTTAACACCATCACTAACTATTATGGAAAAGGAATATTTGAAATAGACAAGAAGAAAAATCCTCAGTTGGTATAATCTGGCATAGTTTTGTCACTTTCTTGGTATATAAGCCAGCTTTCACACTCCTGGATCAATTTTTAACACCTAACTTAAACATGAAAAGGAGAAGTTGGTAGGAAAGATCACTAAACAGCCTAACACAGGAGAGAAAATAGGGTCCTGCAGGAACTTTTGAGTTTGCATATGTGATACTTTCTCTTTTTACTATAATTCTTAGAAGCGAGCCTAAACTTAGTAAAGCACAGATGTAAAGACAGATTGCAAGTACAACTGAATGTAACTCTTCTCAAGATGAGCCGTTCCAATGACTCATGAGATATATATATACACATACATGAAAAGATATGCATATATATCAAATAAATAGTAAAAAAGCCTAGTTCACCTCTATTAAAAATAACAGCAATTTTTTTAACATTATTGGCAGCTGTCTTTGTTTATTTCAGTCTTAAAAAAAAAAAACCAAAACATGTTTCTTGGAGTCTGGGATTGGAATTGGTGAGATATGTATTCACCCACATCTTGGAAACAGCATAATTGCTGCTGGCTGAGTACTTCTTACTGAAACAAAAAATTATATCAAGCTTCAAAGATTTGTATTATGAACAAGACTGAAAAAGCTGAATGTGTGTTCACTGGATGCAAGGGAACATCAAAGCTATCCATGCAAGGATTATAAAGTTATAACAGAGATTAAATCAAATCCAAATCCAACCCTAAAATTTAAAGGTGAATAAACAGATATTAAAGTGATTGTTCTCTCAAAAATGAAGGAATTAAACAACAAAACAATATTTTTTAGATTTTAGAAATGCAGCTTCTCAAAGGCTAATAAACCTGAACTATTTAAAATGAGGAACTACAACAACTATGAGCTCTATAAATGATAAAATGGAAGCTGGAACAAAATCTACTAGATAAAGAGGAGTCAAAGGGAAAAGCTAGAGATATTGTTTCAAGGTGAAGGAAAATCACCACAAGCAGGGGCAGGAGGTAAAAGAGAAGACTAGAATCTCTTCTGCATATGCTTTCATCCAGGCTCCTAAAATAAGAYCATAGGCTCTTTTGTATTTATGTGTTTGTTCAAATACTTGGATTTGCTGATTTTTGTGTTGTTGTGGTTRTTACATTTAGCTGAGAGTTTAGTCCCATCATGCCCCAGTACAATCACTGGAGATTGAATCTGTGTTAAAGAGGAGCAACACAAAACAATTGTCATTTTTCCCTCTTCCCTCTCCCTCGTTTGTTAATTCTGGCATCCTTGACAAACAGCACCACAGTCTGTAAACAGGTTTTATTAGAAACCAGCAAAAAGCTTTAAAGTATGCTTCTCTCTGACCATGCAAGCTCTTTTATATTGTCTGCAATGATTCCTTGTGATTTGATTGTAGCCTTAATTATCCATACTGTAAATATTTAATCATTGACCAGATTATTTAAATGAATTGTGGCGTTACACATTTCAGAACAATCACTTAGTTTGGGGCATTCCTTTATCATATTTAACCTTTTACTTAAGCCTTAATGTATTGGTTTTGGAACACAATGGATGTGTGGTTCTTTTCAAWGAGGCATGTAACAGGTGACAGCTAGAAAAAGCCACAGAATATTTTACTGGTATGGGCTTTTGGATGAACTGGCTTGCACTTGTGGRATTTGCACTCATTTTCATGAACAAAGTATCAGTTGTCAGAATATTGTCAAATAATATACAATGAGGTATACAGAATAACAGTACTCAGTAACAGCAACTCTATTTATTCATTAAAGTATTCATGAGGGATTTTTTCGTTATCTGAAAAGCTCTGATAAGGGATGAAAAGCAGCAATTAGGATGAAAATTATAAAGGGAGCCAGTTAATTCACACCTAAAATAGCCATGAATATCTTAAAAAAATATCTTTCCATGGGTATTATCTAGGACAAAATATAGCATTCACTGGTTTCATTGTAGCACCTACATTTACATTAYTAGTGTATTCTTGCTCGAAATTTATTTGCAGGATTTTTTTTACTGTAAGTAGCTAGTTTCATATAACTATGGGAGAGGGTTTCAAGTCTTGTTCTTTTCTCTTACTATAATGTGTTTGAATTCCTTTATATATATATATATATATATATRTATATATATATGTGCCAGCTCCAGTTTTAAAAATGGTTAAGTTTTCCATCTCCTCTGATTATGAACTCCCATTTGGACAAGAGTCTTCAGTTAGATCTTTAGTATGCTCCCCTTTCTCTACTTTTGAGCTCTAGACAGTACAAGTTTTTCTGTAATAAAGGAATTAATCCCCTTTAAATTATCTATAATGCCACATCTATCCACATCTCCTCCCATTACAGCCAAGAAGGTCCAGTTAATAGTCAGAGGAGTTTAAGGAACWAATCCTTTGCCCAAAGCGGTTTTATACTGAAGGATAAATCAAACTTTACATGTGATTACTCAAATGTGGACTCCCTCATTTCAGCAGAYAAACCCCATCATCTTTGTCTAATGTGCTTCTAATCAAAGTACCTTCTTGCTTAATTGTTTCCCTATACAGACCCCAATTCAAGTTAAATTRAATTCTAAATACTCTTAATTGATCTCTGCCTACACTCTCTCACCCTCACACATTTTCTATTTTTATTCCTGGAAACCTGATCATTTGAAAATTGAACAACAGTGTGCTAGGATATATTTCTGCTGTACAGGCAGGCAGCAGCAGCACAGGTTGGCAGCAAAAGCTTTTTTGCATTTTTCCAGCATTATTTTGATATTCACAAATTCAAGCTCTGTGGTGCATTGAAATACTCAATTTGGCTGACACCTGCACAAGTGCTACTTTAAATTGCCATTTCTTCTGGGGTAGGTACATCAAATATATTGTAATGGAAATCTTCCATCCACTCTCAGTTAACAAGCCTGTAGGGATAATTTTCAGGACAGAAAAAGGTAAAAATACCAATTTATAAGRATAACTGAGTCATGAGGGCAATAATACAGTAATTTAAGTATTCTAAAAATAGTAGGGTCCTATCCTGAATTTTCCACCCCACATCAAGGAGCAAAAGGTGATGGCTTGTAAGTACACAGATTCAGGTTCTGATATGGCAACATAGAAGTCTGCAACAATGTTCTTGAAAATAGTCAGCAGCTCTGTATTTTCCACAATATTCTGGTATTGCCTGAAGCTTAGTGTGGAATTTTGACTCACAAGAGACTTGCTTGTGAAAGAACCAATAAAAATTTTGTGGCACTTTGTGGTTAGCTCCATTCCTCAGTTATGGCACAGCAACCCTTACCTTTCTCCCAGGCTTCTGCAGCATAAAGGGTTTAGAATTTCTTTGAATCCCATCAGACTTCTAAAATCTCCATATTCATTTTTGAAAATATCAAGTTTACATCCAAACTAGCCTAAATACAACTGGCTTGGTCTTTAATGTTTACTTTAATATTTATTGTATTTGTATTTTTGACTGGAATGCCAAGAGGCCCTTCTTTTCAGTAAGTTTATAAAAACAGTTATCCTTGTTTCCTTTTATATAATATCCCAACAACAGAGGTTACTCCAAAGCCTGAAGCAAATGTTGGTGGTTAATGGGAACACTTCTTGGAAGTTATCCTTTATATTCATCAAGGTAAATACTGTTATTACTTATTTAAGAGACATCTTGAAAACATTGACTGACACTGGAAAATATTTTATTAAGTAAAGAATGCACTCAAATTTTAGTAAGTGATGACTGTTTGTTTAATGCATATTTTTAGCATTTTACCATCAGCTGGAAATACTCATTCACTTGCAGATTAATAGTGGGGTGCATTTAATATTTTATATTTCTCTCATATTATTAGAGGCTAAGAACACAGAGACTTGCTTTGGGCGAGTTTGTTTAACCAGTGACAAATCTGCTATAATAAAATATGGATGTCCTCTGGATTTTTTAGAAAGAGGAGATGGTTTTTCCTAGATGCACACTGGGTAATTACAAGGGAAGATGAAAAGTCAAGTGGTTTCCTAAAAGATGCATTTTGACTTCATATATTTAAAACTCTCATTTCCATGTTCCCTGACTTCTGCTGTCATGAGAAAGCCAATAATATCTGGATTTCTGTTTGTCACTGCCAAATCAGCAGTTTTTTGGCCAAGTTTTCGTTATGTTCTGGCCAATAACAAATGTTATGTTAGCACTGATATGTCCGTATTTTTGGTGCTGTGTAATAGTCCAACATAAATGCAAAGGACTTGTCATTTTTAGAGGCAATTGTCAGAAAACTCCAATGTAGCAGAGTGCATAAGGGTAAAAGTCACTGCAAGGTTTGGTCTTTCTGCCTTCCCTTTAAAGGCTTGCTTTAAATTAAATATGCCACACTTTAAAAAATACCCCAAAAACCAATGCTATTAAATTCTTCAAGAATTCTTCAAGTGATGCACTCTGCACCAGTGCTCAACACACTGCCCAGGCTCAGCCCTGCAAAGGGACCTGCAACCACATCCCAATGCTCTGAAAATCCACTGCACTGATGAACTGTAACAAATGTCCTTTGCACACAGAAGTAAACTACTCTAAGGTCTCTGATTTTGGAAGGAAATAAAAACCAAACCAGATTTACTCCGCTAACGGGATTGTTATTTAATGATCTTTTGAAAGTTAAGGAAGCATCCTTCTCCTTGGTTTACTTTTCATTTTATCTGCATTACAGTGATGTAGTAAAGTTCTCTGAGATCAGCTGAAAAAACTTACTGTATAAATGTATTTTAAAGTGTATAAATTTCCAGATCGTRTCCAACATTTTGCTGGCAACCCACACCAGACAAGGGTTACTTTGCAAGATACCATTCTCAGTAGTTTCCTTTTGTTCAAAGTTGTACTGTAGTAACTGCTCTTCTTTTTCACCATATTCTCTGACAGCATCTCTATGCCCACCCACACAAAAAAAATAAAAAACCCTAACCCTATGCTGACTCCAGTTTTGCTAATGCATATAAAATGAAATAACTTTCTGTCAAAGCATGAGAAGTGGTTTTTTTTCCTCTTTTCTATTCTCCAAGTAGCTTGTCCAAAAAATATTATTTTTAGACAGACAGATTTTTAGATGAGTGCACTTTGCATTCATTTAAGATGCAAAACAATGGAGGGATTTGCTACAAGCTRAGAGAATATTAAAAGCTTTTAGCACATCCTTGTAAGAAGCTTCAGACCCATTGGGTATACTATGATGATCACTGTTCACTCAGCAGTCACTGTCTTCAGCTCATGAATAAAGTAATGCCCCGAAATATTCTCGAGAGCCTCATTGCATTTCTGGCCATGAAGTCTACAGTACTTATGTCGATGCCTCCCATCTCTCATCTTTTAAGTATGTTAATAAATGTCTTAGAAAATCAGGATGAACTGCACCGCCTTCCAAAGAAAGAAACAGAAAAAGGAAAGGGACAAAACATAATAATTTAATGTGATAATCATGCATTTCTTGGTATGTTAAACGTGTTTGCATTAAAAGAGCCAGGTGCTGGAGACGTGAAGTATGAAAGTCAAGTATGATTGGCTTGAGGTATCAGAAACTAGCAAAGAAATAAGAATGGATTGTCGGATTGTCACTCATCCAACACTGAATTGACTGCCACAGCAAAATATTTGTCTCCAACCTATCATGSATGTTACTAAAAAAACAAACTAACTCAATTTTCCAGGGTACCTTAGGAGTAACATTCATGTAGCTGACCTGAGACCAAATTTGATATAATTTTTAAGTGCTTAAAAGTTAACTTGCATCAGAAGCAAATTTTGGCAATCCCGACAACATCCACAACCTAGGGTTACTTTATAAAAAACAAGGCTAATTTGCTGTAAAACACACAATGCACTTGCCCTCACTTTTATCTCTTCTACTGAAATCAAACTTACAAAGGACAATTTAGTCCCCCTAGGATCTGAGTCACAGTGCAGAAGCAGATATTTGTCTTTACTCAGTACAGACAATACTTTGATGTATAAGGAGTGTCAGGTAAATTATATATAAAGCATGTAGAAAAGTACATGTAAGATTAAAGAATTTCATGTCTACTGTCTGGTATTCTGAGCTGGGACTTATCGACAAACCCCAAAACAAAGCAGAAAACACYGCAATAGAAATTAAATCCTGCCATCCTTAAGGATAAAAAATCTATTCTGTGCATGAAGAAAAATATTGTACTATAATAGCACTTACAGTGCTAGAAACAGTGTAAGTTTTTGTGGATGAGACAAAAAGAATATCCTTAGATCTTGTCCCATGGAAGTAGGTGGATTAACAGAAGAATGATGACATTTAATGATGAAAACTATTTTTAAGCTAGTTTTTGTCTTTCTCTCTAGAGAAATTGTGAGATCATATTGATTTTTTAAAATAGAAGTATGAAGAAAAAACCAGCCTGCATGTCAATGTTTTAATAAAAATCTAAATTTTTCCTCAAAAGGTATAAAAGAAAATCAGATTCTACTAGCTTCACCCACCAGTCTTTCATATGTAAGCAGACTTGGCAGAGTCATTAATATATCATTAATGGCACGTTCAGAGGTCACATTATTAAAAAGAGTGCCAAGAAAATAGAATGAGAACAGAAAAAGCCTGGTTTTACTGTGCCAAAACTTGAAGTCTCACAGCATTCTACTAGGAAAAGATTGGTCTCACACTTCTACCAGTCCATATTCTTTAAYCAAGTGAGGATCATTTCAAACTTTAAGGTGACAAGGTATTTAAGGTGGCAATGCTTTAAAATACGTTGAAAAGGACTACAGCATTTAACAATTCAAATGCAAATTTTCCATGCAATCCAATGTTGTTTTCAGGACAAGCTGAATTTTTATCATTTCTAGTTGGCAGGATGACCTATTCCCTTCAATGAAAATATTTCACGTGTGTAAACATTTCATTAATATATGTACTATTACANTTTTTTTTTTTTAATATCTTGTTCTGGCTTTGTAGTGCTTCCCCTGGTTAAGAGGGGCAGATAAACTAAAATCTATTAATAACCCACTGTTTTTTCTTATTTCATTGAGCATTGTCAGAATAGTAGGAGGTTCTACACATTCACATGTGAATAAGGACCATGGTAATTGTCATCCTATCAGTTGCAAAAAACTTCCATCAGAATGATGAATTCAAACAAATACTTTACTCTGAGATCAAGTTGTATTAATAAGGAACTTTCAGATTAAATTCGCTGCCCCAGTTATCTTAATAGCCAGTTCATATTTATAGTCATTGTAGCAAAAATTGTTCAATTTTGTACTTCTGCAAATTCATGAACAGTTACGCTTCAGGAAGTTTTTAGAAAATCAGATCACACTAATAAGTAAGGCACGCTTCCTTGGTTTAGCCAGTTATGGCCTAGTTTCTCCATAAAATGATCATAATGACCCAATTCTCTTCAAAAGAGAAAATCTCAATCACTTCTTTCATGTAGGTTTTTCTCTAAGGATTATTGTGTTTGTCTTTCATATAAAACACGTTTCTTGTAATCAAATAATATGATGACAATTACAARAATATATCTTCTATTTAGAATTTTATTTAACATGGGTTAAACAGACTTTATGCTGTAAAGATTATAAAGCATTCATATAGCCACCACTATATGCAAATATCTTCACCTTGCTGATGAGTGTTTTATAAATAAAAACTCCTATAACACATTTTTTCATTATTTTTGATGCTATGAATAGCCCTACAACCACCATAAAATTATCTATTGTAGTGGCAAGTTTGCTTTCAAAGCTCATTATAAGCTTTGTTTTGAAAATATATGTAAGTTACTATATTTCAGTTTTATTTTAAAGACATTATCTACTTGAAAACATAAATCAGACTTTAATCTATATTCATCTAGAACTTAGTAATGTTATAAACAGCTCTGAAGAGAAGTGAGATTAAATGTGTTTGGAGGAGGATCAGTTTACTTCAGCTAGCACAAATCCATGAAATATCATCRGTTGGCTCATTTTGTCAAGTCAAGTGTATGCAGACTTAATAGCACTTTATGCTATTGTTTACAGCCTGATGTTACTCCACTTTTAGGCTGTATGACAGCATTTTCAGACACTTCCATTCATCAGTCCTACAAGAGGATATATGTCACATCCAAYAGCAGCAAAGGTGCCAACTGTAAGACACCAGGCAAATATTTTCACATATARAGAAACAGCAGAAGAAAGAACAGGCATACTTATCTTCACTCAGTTCATCTTTCAGGAATATTTTCCTGAGAAAGGAAATGTCCACTGAATCTTTAGATGTGAGGAATGCACAACACCAATTGATACTATTGAAAAAGTCACTCTGTTTCTTTTTAACACAGTTTAAAATCATACACCTTTTCTTGGCCATTGCTACTGAAATCACGGCAGTTTAAGTCTCTTTGACTCTGTTTACACATTATTTGTGTAGCTGAGCACACTCAGTGACCTTTCAGCAGCCCATCTGAGCCTTTGCAGGTGGAAGCTGCATGAGGAGATGGCCAGTGGGAGGGAGCTACAGCTTGTTACATGTGTGACTACTCCAGAAATCACACCTTCACAGATGGCAGGCAGAGGAAGCAGTTTTGTATGACCTCTGAGGTAGAGAAAACAATTTCAGTCCTGTTAATGAATAAAATGATAATTTWAAAAAAAAATATTCAAAGATTTAAATGACAGAGAAACTAATTCAAATCTTTTGGTCCTCAGAACACTGAAAAGAAAGGCATAAAGATACAGGGCTGAGATAATAAAAACTGTTTCTAATAACTTCTGGCATATCTTCTCCTTGAACAGTGTTTGCTTATGTCTTTACATCACTARTGCATCAATTCATAGCATTTTGAGTACTTTCTGTAACTACTCTCCATCCCATAAAGAAGAGAGTAGAACTGGAGAAAGTTTAAGCAGAATTAACTGTCAGTATTGGCTGTCAAAAAAAAAAAAGTTCTTCATAAGAAAGCAAGGATTCCCTTTCTAAAATTAAATAGCTAAAATTAAATAGCTAAAATTAAATAGCTAAAATTAAATAGCTGAGGTCTTCGAAATCATGAATGGCAGAAGATAATAGATGGTGACCAACTGTTTGTACTCTCTTGCAAATTTGGAACAATGGAGCATTGGATGAAGCTAACGGATGGCAATTTCCAGCAGAAATGATTCTCCATATAACAGGACATTGAGCTATCTAGTTCCTTTCCAAAAAATGTGTTGGAAGCTAAAGGTCTATTTTGGTAACACATGACAATCATATCTCCTTCCATAAAGGGTTTGGAGCACAGTGGTCATGGTAGCAYTCAGAGACCTCCTATCTGAAAAGAGCTGGAGTCTGGAAATATTACATGGACAGATCATGTCAGGGCTAGCTTTTGTACACTTCTCTGGCCATCTACTTTTGTCCATGATCAAGCTAAAGAGACTGGATCATTTTTGTGGTGGTTTTGGGTTTGTGTGTTTGTTTGTTTGTCTGATTCGGGGTATATGGCTAGTCTTACAGTTTTTGTTTTCATTTTGGTTTTTAATAAAGAGGAAGAGGGTGAAAGCCATTATCATGTAGGCCTTTCTATGTTCCTCCAACAGGTATGAAATGAAGAGTTAGTYCAATTCCCAGTTACCTATGATTCATTTTAGGGAGCTCGCAAAAAAGTTTTCAATGGAAAAATAAAATACTGCATCTTCAAACAAGTCTCTCAAAAAAGCATTCTTGTCATTTTACAGGAACTAGACTTTCTCTGTCTTTATTAAAGAGGAATGCAATTGCCTTTAACAACCTTCTAGATTTTTTTTTTTGTTTAAGGGTATAATTCACAATTTAGAGTATCAGTGAGGTAGAGGATTTCTATCCACTGCTTTAAAATTAGTTTTCCAAAGTTGATCAGTCCGTGCATAGCYGAGAATAGAAATTGATTTTCTTATTGAAATAAACCTATAGTATTTTTTTTTACAAGACTGTGGCTCTGGACACAGAAATATCAGTGTTCCAGTGTAACATAGATGGACTAGAAGCAGCTTTTTAGACAGAGTATAAACTTGAAAGGTAAGAAAGCTTTTATAGCAAGATACATCAGAGGATAGAGAACAGTAGTTTGTAGATATAGTTCAAATTTTAAGAGATGAAAATTCTGTGTAGGATATTTGTCCTTCACACTTACTCTGGCAATTATTACAGTCTCTGACATGATGAAATTAAGACAGAAGGGAAAGGCAGTGGACCTGTCTCAAATTCCAGTAGTCCATGGGTCTCATTTCAAGTATGAAATTATTTAAAGCATTTCAAAAATTGTTTCAGATTACAATAACAASTGGAATAAATGCTTAGGAAGATCTAAGTTTCTATCGAATAATTATGGCTGGTTCAGAGTATATTGCAAGTTTGATGCTATGAATTGTTCATCTAGAGGATGTTTTATTTGAACATGTTTTCTAAAAATTCAGAAAAGCTCTCTAGTATGCACACTATCAAAGCTAATGAATTTTAATAGTGATGGTTTAACACCAAGAAACATGATTCTAATAAATAATTAAAGGTTTCGTCATTAGATGAAATCTAGATGGAATCACACAAATGAGGTTCAGATTTCATAAAGGTTTCAGAAATATTTCTGATTTTAATAGGCTCCATGGATTATAAGAAATACATTTCTTTGGTATTATCAGCCTAATCTTGAAGGTCTGAAGGAAGGCTYAGCTGCACTGATTTCTCTGGGATTGCTCACAACTTCTTTATTGCCTCGACCACAAATTTCTGCATTGCTTCTGATAAAAAAAAAAAAAATACCCAACATGATTATGAAATTCTGTGCATTACAGAAGCACAGAGCTGGCCATAGGACAGGCCTTGCTAATCACAGCACTCCTTTTCTTGCTTTTATGCTCTTTACATCAGAGCATATTKTGATTACTCTGACACACTCTTTAAGAAAAGTGAGCACTTATGATTCCACAGCTCCCTGCCTTTATGATTTTTGTTTCATCAGTGTGCTGCAGCAGACAAAAAGAGCACTCTGTTAAATTGTGGAGATAAACCCACACCAGTATTCTGACAGCTTGTGGGACAGCCTCACTAGACAAGAGAGGCTGTGATGATTAGAGTGGGGTCTGAAATCCCTGAATCCCCCATAAAAGCTGATCTGCATGATYTGCATATGAAATGCAGCTTTTCTGTTTCACTGGAATCTCTTTCCACCCTGTACTTGGAGAAAGAAGGAACTGATTATCCAAGGCAACATTAAAAATTACTGTCTGATTTCATATGTTTACCTTATTTCACCCTATTTATTCCTGATGTTTCATATCCTTTACTCTTCACCCTGGTAACAGCACTCCAAAACTTGTTTGAATATTTAAAGAATTTTTTTTTTTTTTTTAATAATTAAATCAACTCTTCTAATTGTTCCTCTCCCAAGATTCCAGATTATCTTAATATAGATTTTCTTCTCTCCCAAATGCAATGGAAGTTGAAGTAAAAGCCTGACAGAAGAAATGACTTAACCTTTCTTTTTAGTCTCCATGTAAGTACAAAAWATGTCCTTATCTCTGGCTCTGGAAACACCTTCTTCTTTTATTCTTTGGAGATGAAGAGTTACCAAAAAGTAGGCAACACTACTAATGAAATATGATAATATTACTAAAGGATTTTTATGAAGGTCAAAAATACTGTGTCTTTTTTAAGATTTTGCCTTACATGCTACCAGCTATTCTGAAGCAGCAAAGTCAGCCATGCAAGAAACATATCCTGTGGATTTCACACAGGGCAAGACGACTGAGGAACATATTGCCATTTAATGTGCTAAAGCATTTCTGCCTGTAAAGTGCTCTTCATTTTATTATTATGAAACTGATAAAATCCATAAAAKATTTTTTTAATAGTATATGAATATCATTAATTTAAAATCATTATTTGCCAAAAGAGTCATCTGATAAAACTCCATCTACAAATAGTTACACCAGTGTGCACTGCCTTTCATTTTATCCACCCTATTCCCATGTTAGGTTTTCTTCCCCTGCTGAGCAGTTTTTTTCACCTCTTTCTTTTTAGACACCATCATCTTGTTCTAGTGTGAGAGCTTAGATCAATCAACCAGAACGATCATATTTTGCAAGAAGCAGCTGATTGCCTTGAGGATGGCAGGTGATATTTTTCAGTCTAATTGGAGCGCAGCAGTGCAAGAAAGCTGACTCTGCCTATGGATCTGCTGAAGTCCTCTCTGTGTTGGGACAGGAAGATTAAGGCTTAAACCAGACATTCACCTAGTAAACAGCTGTGTAACTTTATGACATTACAGTCAGCCTCTAATTTGTTGYATTTCTTGCCTTCCAAAGGTTATGCCCCACAGAGCTTGTTGCAAGAAAATTTGCATGAACRCCTTCAATTAAAGTAAGCTGGGGTAGACGGTTCATTTGAATTGATGCTTTACATGAACTTGCTGAGCTGATATCCAGCTGGAAAGAAGCAAGCAAATTCTGGAGGAATTGTCAGCATTTCAACAGGGATGCAGAAGATGTCATCTCTATCTGCTGGCTTTAACTAGAAACTTACACCCAACAGTGCCAGAGCTTTGTGCATGGCTTGTGCAGAAGGCAACTGAAACCTACTATGGTAGTTAAAACACTCCTTTAGAAGTGACAGCAGTAAGTCAAAAATTTTCAGCCTGAGCAGAGAACTGAACTTGATTTTTCCCTCTCTCATAGTCTTCTGGGACTCTTAGACAGCAGGGAAGCTGGATCTGAGCACTTTTATACAGTAAAGAAAATGTGTACACTAGACTTATGATTCTGCACAGCACCTTGGGCTCAAAACACCTAAAGATGAGATWCTCCAGTAGCTAAATTCTAGGAGCTTAATATCTTTATTGTATCTGGGGTTTTAATCCCTATTTTTTTTTCCTCTGAAGTTTCTGGATACTCCCAAAGACGAATGAAATGGAGAGAGAAAGATATCAGAAGAGAAAGGGCACAATCTTCAAACATATGTTATGTCGGCAAGACATATGCTATGTGGTAAACACTTAACTTCATCTRAAGAAACTGCATCCTACTGGCTACAGACAGCATTTCCCAGTGTTAATGACTACTCAGAACCTCCCTCTAACCACTACAGGCATTTATGCCTATGCCATAAAGGTGGAGGTTTCTAAATATTAAACTACTAAAATTCCATTACAGTCTCAATGACGGAGATTTATTCACTGCTTTTCTCCAAGGATTTCAGCCACTGAACCAAGATGCTTCTCAGAAGCAGAAGTTTTCAATGGACTCATGCTCACAGATAAAGCTTAATAAATTTTTTCTTACATAACAGACATAAAATGAAATAAAGTGCATTACTCTAAGAAGTTTCATCTCTGCAGACCATGACATTTGTTAGATTTCTCAAAAGGAAAATTTCTTTACAGTGGAGGATGTGAAAAGTGTATCTGTCCTATCACTGTAGTTTAAATTGGATGAGTGTCATACTAAATCATGACAAAAGTGGCATTGGAAGTAGATCACTTTTTTTTTTTTTTTTTTTTTTTTTTTTTTTTTTTTTTTTTTTTTTTTTTTTTTTTTTTTTGGCAAGTTAAGAACTAGCACACAGACTGACACAGAAATACAACAGAGGGTAAAGAGTTGAGACAGCAGTCTGTGAAGACTTGTGGATGCTGTTAGCTGGTCTGACTTACCCTCTCCCGACCTTCAATTCTTTGTGTTAACCTCCAAGCTACCTTAGTTCTGCTCTGGTTTTGACATTCAAGAGGAACACTTGCTCAAAAAGGAATAAAAATACCTTTGTACTCCAACAAACACACCTGTAATGGCAGAGTCACAGCCTACAGTCTCCTGTTGCTATTGCTAAAGCACAATACCTTTGATAGGGTATATAATATTTATACCTAGTATATATATATTATATAATATTATATACCTTGTATATTATGTTAAATACTTGAGGTGACCAAACAAAAAGTTTCAATCTGCTAAAAGAGCTCTTCACTTGGATCAAACAGAAGSGCTCAATTCTAGCAAATCTAATATCAGTTATGTAACCAAGGACCACAAACACAAATAGGTTTAGGCTTMTAAATTGGGACTTTAGTTAACGACACCTACAGTCCTGACCCTTCAGCTGTCACCTTTGGGTTGTGACCTTCAAGGCTCCCAGCACCTTCAGATTTCACTTCTGCGTGCCCATGAGGTGTCTCAGCTGTTAGAGAAGTGGGTAATTCTCACATGCTCTTACCCTACTGCTCCCTGTCCCTAAAGCTCCATGGTGGACAGGCCTGACCTGTTTGTAAAAACAGGATTAAAAGATGACAAGAACAAGTCAGGAGCTCTGACAGAACCCATCAGTGTGTGTGCTCATACCAGCAAAGTGGGCTGCTCCACACGAATCATGAGAAAAAAAGAGATGGCAATTGTCAGGAGTAACGAGTACTAACATGACTGAGATTTTTGATGGCAAGCCTTACTTTGCTGGAGTAAATGAGTGTAAACTATTTTGAAAATGCAAATTAGGCTGACTATGCCTCTGACCTTTCCCTTATGAGTACACATATGCCCCAAAAAAATGAGGCTTTCCAATTATTTGGTGCCAATTCAATGTCAATAAATCACCTGAGAAGGAAAAGCTGAACATTTTATTCTTATACTGTTCCTCTCTCAGATAATTTTATGGTGTATTGGCTATTTTCACCCTGCAGACATCTAATATCAGTTTTGGTTGAAGCACAGGAAGCCTAAAAATTTCAAGGTGCACTTTTCTTCTTTCATACAGGTTTTTAAAAACAATGACAAATGAAAAGCAAACCTMTCTTTGGCTCATGTAAGTTCACTAATAATCCAGATGTGCTATGAATTAGTCCTATGAGCCTAAAATCAAATATTGATGGTGCTGATAATCACTGGGCCCTACTYTTTATAATTGTTTTTACCTTCATTATCTCCTATTAGCTCCCCTAAGAAATCCATTTTCCACTATGAGATTTGATTCATGCAACACAGCACATATCATGGGTTTAATGGTCTGCCTTTTGAACAATTGAATTTAATCTTCTTTATGATTCTTAGGAAGGACCAGAAGCTAATAAGAACATGGCAATGATCATTTTCAGCCACTGAAACCTAATACAGAGGCTAACTGGTCCCTTGAAGCATGTCCACCTATCTATGATGTACACACAAAATATTCTATCATATTCTCATAGTGATCTCCTAGTTGTAGGATTAAGAAGTGCTTTGCCTTAATTATGTTACAGTGAAAAAACAATAGAGATTATCAAGAGCAGAACTCTGTTCAAACTCTGAGTCCTGCTGCAGAGATGGTATTCAAGTATGCAGGTTAATTCCCAAATGATAGCTTTGTAAAAAGGAGACAGTAAATTATTATCATCTGCAAAGTAAACTTTATTATTGCATGAACATCCTCCCACCTATCAAATATTTTTCTCTCTTACTCCTTTTCTATTTTTTTTCTGAGCGTCTAAAATTATGGCCCAATTCACCCATGTACTTGCCTCTGTAGGCTTTTGTCCTGTGTGCTGTCTTCGCAGGGATAAAGTGATTATGCACAAGTAATTGAAAGTAATTGACAGGTCTTGCTCTGGCCTTACAGTGTAAGTCTGCTGCCACCTATAGATAAATCACAATTTTTGCAGCAGACACGACATACAATTTGAAAAAGATTGGGGAGGGGAGCGGTGCTGCTACCACAGGGACCTTCTGTGGCAGGAAAGATTAGTGGCTGCTGCACTACTGGCAATACTGTACAAAGTGTTATCAGTTCTCGAGGTGATAAATGAATCTGCCCACCATGTCAGTGGTAGGTACCACCAGGTAATAGCAGTGATAGCGTGCAGTAGGCAAAGGGCAAATAAAAACAGAGAAAAGAAAAGAGAGAAGGTCATGTTTTAGGGATTTGATTTCTGTTTTCACTCTCAGAAACAGCAAGTTCACATTAAAGGTTATCCAGCATACTTACATTATTAACTGRGAACAGCAAAAAGAGGACAGGACAGAATAGGGAATGTGATAACAAAGGCTATGTGCCAAATTCTTGTTCATCTTCCTTTAGCCAGCACTTTTACTTATATCATCCCAAGATTTCAAGTGCATCACAGGACTTTGAAAAATAAGGATTCTTGGGTTTTATTTTCTATATGTTGTAGTTATTTTCTGATTAGAAAGTTTCTGACAGGACAAGTTTGACTTCATCTTAAAAATAACTACAATACTCAGAATTTTCAATATATATAAACATGAGATAATTCTTACTTTTAATTCACTAAAAAAATCCATTAGCAAGAATTAAAACAAAAAAAAAAAAATGAAGCTCCTGACTAATTACTTCAAAATCCTCTATTTCAAGCAATCAAGAGATCATTTCATCCCAACTTCTGGTAACCTCTGTAAAAGCATTCTTTATGGTTATTTTGTTATTGGTGAAACATCACTTAGACTGACARGCAAAATACTTGCCTTTAGCTAGGGGTTAGGGAAAAAAAAAAAACAACACAGAGGCTTTTTGGGGTTTTTKKTTTTTTTTCTTTTAACCAACAGTTCATAAAGTTCCTTTTAATTATTTTTRTTATTATTTTGAAGAAAAAGAAAAGCAGCGGAGTAACAGCCATAACCCAAAACACAAATCCCATGCAAATCTGAATAGAAAATGATTCAATAATGGAACCTGCAACAAAATTGGTAACTGGAGATGTGGGATTTGGTGTTAGCACATATTAGGTACTGGAAAAACAGAAAAGCAAAGGAAGGCAAACACCTTCTAGAGAAGAATTCATATAGTACTTTCCTGAGATAATAAATTACAAATTTCAACAAATAATAGCTATAATGGTTTTTGAAAAATTGCTTTCCAGTCTTGGATTGCAGATATTTTAAAAATAAAATTGTATATGTAGATTCCTTGGARACAGATTTCATTGCATCAAGGAAATGCCTTTGTGCAAATTCTTTTTAAATGTCCATTGAGCAATCCCCTTCAGTCTGTTCAGTCCAGTTCAGTGTGGTATGATCACAATTACAAACTTGAATCAATA
>NW_026623232.1:9880102-9893616 GCF_030028575.1 Malurus melanocephalus
AAACCCAACAGATTATTAATAATATCAGATCCTTCTATGAATTTTGCCACCTCATGTGTACTGGAATAAGCTGTAATGATAGCATGAAAGCCTTAAAGAGCATGATAAAGATCTAAGTCAGGACACAGTAGCTGTAGGGTACTGTATTTCATTCCAGATCTGCTGTTCCCAGTTCTTTTTGACATCCTATAATATTGAGAACTGAGAAAAATAGAGCAATAACCCAAATGCAAATCATTTTAGGGCTGAAGAAGATTCATCCTCTTTAATTCATTTTTATTGCATGCAAATGACTCAAATTTAGCACACTTGCTTCTCTTTTTTTGTGACAACCAATCTTCCTTTTTCGAGTCAGTTATTTCCCTTGAATAATAAATATGGACTAGGGGTTAATAGCTGTATTGGAACAGAGCACCTGAGACAATTGGTTCCCATGACAACCAAGCTCATTTATTAATACTTTTTACTTATTTTTCCCTTCTATTCCAAATGAATTTATTAAAAAWTAGAGAACCTTAAAATATCTTACAGAAAATCCTTGCAGCCACACCTTTCAGATATCATGGACTTTATACAAAATCAATGATTTCTATCACCTGAAAATGAATTTTAAAAATGGCCAAACATGTGCTACCCAGAGACGGTTTGGGGACCTCACTTTGACACGATTCATACTTTGAATTCAGAAGTTATTGATAAAGCAGATAGGCCTTGTGAGTCTTCATACACTTTGGAAAACTATTTTGTTTGTAAGTAAGAAGATTATGTTCTGGATTTTTTTTGCTGCAGTGATACACTGAGTAAGCAAACAGAAAGTACATCTGAGGAAAAGCAGCATCTCATACTTGGACCAAAATCCTGGAAGGCACAATACTTGGCTGCTGGTTGAACTTGGGGCTGTTCCTGGCTGCCACTGACTTCCTATGGTCTTTGACAATTGATCTAATTTCTGYACTGTGATAATTATTGTAAATTGTCATCCCCCTAGTCACAGGCATCTTGAAGTTTCATTTCACTGAGTTACATAACCTGTTCCAGAACATGTGCCTTCAGTGAGGTGATTAGTGTTTCTAGAAAAAGTACTGGATAATGTTTGATGTGAAACCATTCCTTTTACCATGGTTTTCTGCTTGTAAATTCCTTCGTTCTCTTTCATTCAAAAAAAATGAGCCCAGTATCCCGGGAGTTTCAGCAAATATCACCACCCCCAGCTCTGCACCCTCTAGCCACAAATGTTCTCCTGACCTGATGCATGCACACTGTATAAACCAATCACATGAATGGAATTGTCTTGAGTTTAAATAAAGGGATTTATTGCAAATAATCTCATCAGAAAGGCCTGAATGCCATTTCCTCATCTTGTCTTTTCTTGCAAGKAATTCTTGCAAGAATGTAAGAGTCTGTATCCTATTTTATTTTGAAATGAAAATTATCCCTCTGTAGAGATATCATCATGTATCCTGTAATAAAAAGGAATCAGTGTCTAAGAGGATTTCTTGTACTCTACCTGCCTGCTTTTCTTTCTTTACCTTCACTGGAAAGCAGGAAAGCTGAAAAGCTCTGTCCTACTCTTACTCTCCTCATTCATCTGTCTCACACGCACACATAGTGCTGTTCATGCACACATAGTATTGCTTGTGTTGGAAAACAAAGTTGTTACTGATCTGCTTCAATTTCCCCATGTTCCACTCTGAAAGCAGCCTGACTGTATTCATCTGTCTCTGGCCATTTCATCTACTGCTAGAAGAAAAGGGAATGAGAGAGAACCYATTGATTTCTTCCATGGCTTTCCTGCTCTTCCCCCTATTTCCCCACAGCCAGTGCTGGCAATTCCCTGCTCAGAGAGCTGAATTGCRTTGGWSCATTCAAACCAGCCCCTGCTGCAGYGTAGTCAACACAGGCAAACATTGCCAAAGCCTCTCAAAGGACACAGTGCCTCAGACACTTCTCAGAGGTGCATCGCATCCACTCAGGATAACATTTGAGTCTGATTTTGGTATATCTCTGCCTCCTCTGGCCTTGCTCTCTCTCAGCAGCAGGCGAGGGCAGGCTGCAGCTCCTCAGTGTTTATTTCATTCCCCTGCTACAGGGATTTGAGTTTAGAAGGTCTTTCTAGACCCTGATAATAGCCTAAATGTGTCCCCTCTCAGAAAGCGTGTGTAGGTGTCAGTGTGGCCATGGTTCAGCAGGGCTCTTCACTGCAGCAGTGCTGCCTGTAACCAGAACAGGAAGAGCATTGGAAAAGCAGGAATGTACTCTTTTGGAAATCACCTGCTGGTGGTCACCTGGCTACCTAAAACATAGCCTATGTCCCAGGAGGGCTGTAAATTCAATATTATAGAGGTATGACTGCAGCGGTTTATTCTGCTGAAGGAAAAGCAGAAGCAGCTGGGTGGATGAGCAGTGCACACCAGAGCCATCCTGCCCTGATGAGTGCTGTGGGCTTGCCAAACAAACAACTTTCTACTATGACAAAAAACAAACGGCAAAACCACAGAAAACTCCCAACTGCAGTTCTTGTAATGCACTGTGCTTTTGGCAGAATTTAGTGGAAAAAAGAAACCAGTTTGCATACATCTAGACTTGAGAGCATCCTTCCCTGCAGCACATAACATTCTTTCTCACTTCCGTATCTGACTCATGCTCATAAATTTTCCAATGCTGTCACTGGTCCTAACTCAGAGATTTTTTTTCTCCCATTTAAATAACAAGTCTGAACGAAACTGCAAAGATACTATTGCTGACACACTGATAATATTAATTGCAGTGAAAAGCTTTGCCATTACTTCCTGTATGATAAATTGGCATAATTGATTCTCCTATTTTCCATCTTTTGCATCCTCAGTTGTTCTCACCAGTGGCTTATTCTGGCTCTGTCCTGAGAGGAAAGTTCTCCTGGCTATCTCAGTTACTTTGGTAGATGTTTCCATCAATGCAGAAGTCTGTTTATGCTCAGTTTCTTAWGGGACTGGAACCGTTATTTTTGCTACAAAAGCTAGTATTAGCATACATGCTCCATTTTTCTGCTTCTTTATTTCTGCTTGAAYGTTCTGAATAGCAGAACACACAGCTAATGGACATGAGGTGCTCAGTTGTTTGCCCTGCTTTTGCTCAGATATCGACAGCAAATCAGTCTAACGTTGCTTATCTTAGATTCCCATCACCTCCAACTGAAAGTTGGCCTTGGWCCATTAGCTCTAAATTTCTTACTAATGTCAGTCTCAAATATAACTCCACAGGAATAATTCTGATGCAAAGTGCCCTGAGCCACCTTTRTAATGGAAATCACTAAGTGGAGTAAGTGAAGGATAGTTCACAGTTGAATGGCAATTATAGGGTAACTCTTCAAAAGGAGGGCTTGGGAAAGCCTTTCCTACGCCCTCCTTTAAAAAAAAAAGCTTTTCAACCAAAAGGATGGTATATTTTCAGTTCTACAGAGTGCTTTACAGGTCTCACATTGCAGGGTGTTCATTCACTGAGGTTCACTATGATATTGTGTCTGCACATAACAACATAAAGGGCAGATTTTCAGACCTTTAAATTGCCTGAATTTTTGTGCCACTTTTGTCTGTTACTACTTTTAAACAGTTCAATTAAAATTTAGACTAAATATGGGAAATCTAAAAATAATCTGCCACATAAAAGAAAAATAAAATCCTATAGAAAACAACCAAAAAGTATTTGGAAATACTTCAGAGATAAAGCTAAGCAAAGGAAGTTCAAAAGTCTGCAAGAGAAAGTTTTGCCACACCAGATGTTTACCTGTCCTATGATCTCAGTCTTGTAACTTCAACAGGAAAAATTTCAGCCTGCACAGTGGTTGGCCAAGATATAAAATCCAGGCAAAAGGGGCAGCAGAAAATGGTGTTGATAATCCAGTCAACCACACTCTTCTGCAGTCATTATTGATTGTCTATCAAACAATGTGGTCTAATGAATGTGTGYTTTTTAAAGATACACAAAGACCACATTTAGATGTCTAGATTTATTAGCATTTTTATTCTCTATTGTTCTAGATAAATTCCATATTTCTGCAGTTTTTTTTCCTTCATTGACATGCCTTTAAACATAGCTTTTYTTAACCCTTTTCTGCTATGTTTTCAGCTGGAGACAATATTAGYCATCACTGTCTCCAAGGCACTGGTTTAAGTCAAAGTCCTGAGCAAAACAATATTATTGTATTTTTTTCCCTTTAGAGAAACAAAACCTTTTTTAAAGGCAAAATAATCAGCCTTAGAAGATACTTTCTTCACTGTTCATCTCGTTGGTAGATGATTGGAAAGATCTTGKCTATTTATTCATGACTCAGGTAACATTTTCACTGCAAAACCAGAGTAGATTCAGTCATTTGGAGAGACTGTGATTGCAAGAAAAYAGCGCTGGAGTATCCCCTGGAGGATTTTATGTACCTGTGATGTTCATCAGTGTTACCCACTCTGATTCCAGTCAAGCTATTTTTTTAACTCGCTGCTGGAATGATCACAGAACAATGCAGATACTAGCCAAGTAAAACAATCTTTATGCAGTTTGGAAAACAAAATTTGAAAAATTTGTACATCTTCATCGATGAATGTCATTTTACTTCCACTTAGTTCAGAGAGAAGCATTTAAGCAGAGAGAGCTCTTTATGATGCAAAGTTGTACACCAACAAGGAATCTCCATGGAAAATCCAACCCAACACTAATATGGATTCCCATCATCTTGGAGTACATAACACCTAGAAGAATGTTGTGCGAGCAAACAAGTGGAATGCTATTAAATACCTGCACACAAGCTACTAGATTTGTAAAAGCATCTAGATTAGAGAAAATGTATTATTGATAGTTGTTTACAAACAGAATAAACTGATGAAAGTCAAGTCTGACCTTAAAATGCCAAATCATTGTCTTCTGACAATGTTACAGAATAACCTGGAGAATTATTTGTATGGACCTGTCTTCTGCTGGGCAGTATCAAAGTTATTATTCTCATACTGTTTTATATGCAGAACTGAAAAACCCCCAAACTTACCTAAAATACTGTCTCTGGTGGAAAATATGATCTTAAGAGAGTACCAGTTTGCTAGTGATAAGACAAGCCAGCATGCTTATTTTCCAATTTTAAACCAAGTCACTTGTATAGAAATAGGAAGAAAAGTTTTGTTATTTCAGAATAAATTCATTCTCCTGCCTCCATTGGCACATAAAAAGGAAATTGGGGAGTAGTGTTTTTTCAAACTATCCCTAGTCCCTGAAACAAYGATCCATTAGACATTCAGCTCACCATAAATGGATTGCAAAACTGACGTTTTCATGAATTATGGCAGTCTTTCAAGTAGCAAGAAGTAAAGTTGCAGCAATTTTCCATGTCTTTAATTTTACTGTCAAAAGGTATATAAGGGCTATGTCCTGGAACTGATGGATTTCCAGCAGAAAAATTAAATTTCATGTATTAATAGGTAAAAAGAGGGACTTTGCTGGTATAATTTTAATCTAATTATTAACTCAGGGAAAGCTTTTGTGAATCTGAATTAAACATTAGAATACAGTGCACAATGATATTAATGGTCTACATGCTGTCTAGATTATAGTATTGATAGAATTGTATTCCTTTCAGAAAGCAGATTTCAGTTATTACAATAAGAAAGAATGGGAGAGATGAGGAGAAGAGTTATTTTTAAGCATAGCAACATTTTAGTTTCTCTGCCAGGGGACAATTTATTTCAGCTTTTTCATCTTTCTYTGCAGCTATTGTTACAATGAATGARTGAACTTAATTAGCACTGCAAGGAAAGGGCTATGTTCCCAAAGCTCTCTAAATGGGAAAAAATATTTAAAGAACATGGAGCAGAAAAAGAATACAAAATTTTTGGAAAGAACAAAAGAACTGCATCAGCTTTAGTCTCCTTACTGAAAACACAGTTGCATATAATATTTCCAAAATACAGTGTCAGAAATAGCTTTGAGATTTTCCTAAAAAATAAYGGCTGACAACATTCTGAATACATGACACTCATTAAAAAGTGTCTAGATAAAAGAATAAAGTAATCACTCCATTTGAAATTAAAAAAAACCCTAAACTTTATACATGATGACACAACTAATGTATATTGGATCACTTATCCTGTTCATKAAAGATCAGCCTAAGAGGGAATACACTATGGATTCCTGATGATTATTAATCAAAAATATACTCAAGCTAAGGCAGCTCGTGAAGAAATCAGGAAATGCAAAGTCTTTCCTTAGATCTACTTTGAATATAACTGTGTAACAAGTTCTGAAGAAATTACAGAGTTCTTTCCACTCATTTTAGAGTCACACCGGGTAATTCAGGTTGTAGATCCCCATCTATAGAAGAGAGGTAATTTTTTTTTTTTTTTTTTTTTTTTTTTTTTCATGCCTTGTTTTTTTTTTTTTTTTTTTTTTTTACTGTGGTCCAGGAAGAAATGTTGTGCCAGTTGANTAATTCAGGTTGTAGATCCCCATCTATAGAAGAGTTTTTTTTTTTTTTTTTTTTTTTTCTCTGAAAAGTGCCTGTTCTTTTGGTTTATTATTTTAAACACTGTGGTCCAGGAAGAAATGTTGTGCCAGTTGAGGAACCACATGATTCAGCTGGAGCCTCACAGAGTCTACTTCTACCTATGGAGAGGATCCCCCTATACCACACTACACCACATCAAACAGTGGGGCCTCAAGCCACCTGACACCACAAAAAGAAATATAAAGATGGATTTTGGAGCATCAGGATTGAAAATGTTTCTCAGTGAAATAAAAACATGACAAATCTATGAATCCCTTCATCCAYATTCTTGTAAGTGTGAAAGATTTAGCTGATACATACACATATATATGTATAGATAGATATATCTGACAATTTTCTACCTGATACTCTGTGTAAGAATAATGAAATATTTACCTGACAGCAGCAAGTATAACAAAAATCCCTCCAGAATTGGCTTGGAAGGCTTCCAGAATCACGCAGCAGATATTTTGTTGCAKTTTTGTTTTATATTCTCTTTAACTCATGTCAATGTCATATCTCAGAGAGAAATGTTCAGAGTTATCTTTAAATAAGTGACTTTCTTTTCAAATACTTTTGGCACACAGTAGGGATCTAATTTTAAGCACCTGAGCATGGCTCTTCCATAGATGATTTGATGACAAGAAACAATTATGATGGTGCTGGTGATTACAGTAGGGCTGGTATAAGTGTCTTCTGCTAAACAAACAGTAAATTATAGCTGTRAAATCCTGCTTATGATCAGAAAATAAACATATGCTAGAAGCAAAGTAAAATGTAAAAATGCCACAAGTGGACACAGGCACCAGCTTCTGGTCATGTCCATACTAAGAGGAGCTGACCATGACTAAATGATGTGATATCAGTATAGTCATCCTGATGGCTGCAATGAGGAAAGTCATTACCTGCAAAGTGAATTGGAGGAAAATTRATAAAATCTAACTTCCTTGTACATTCTGCAATTTTCCCTAAATAGTATTATAATGCCATGTCCAATTCACATCTCTCTTCCCACATATTTAAACAGAACAGGTAGTGACACACTGTTCGCTTTCCAAATGAAACAGCTCAATGATGTATCTTAATTTGCATTCAAAAGTAAATGTCCARGTCTTATGAAAAGGTTCTTCTTAGCCACTGATATAGTTTCTTCTTTGGTAAATAATTCAACCAGCCTCTTTCTGTACGGTCTCTGTTTATATCTCTTCTAACTTTCCTGTAATTTTCATTGTTATAAGTCAGATAACATGACAACATTAGTATTCAACATTCAAYGCATCAACACTGCCATTGCCTTCAGGTCTCATTATTGCTCAGACACCATTTTAAATTCACCAAACCTTCCTATAATGCCTTCTCCAAACCCACCCTCCTCTTTCAGGCTCATTAGTGCTGCCCTTCTGCCCTGGGCCCATCTTCCAAGAGGCCCCAAACACCTCAGCACACCAAAGGCAATTCCTTTCACCTATGTTCAACTGCTGCTTTGTGTCCTCCATGTGAACCTTGCTGCGCTGGGCTGGCCCTCCTTAACTTCCAAGGAAGGCATTTATAATATTTTAATAACCTCATCTGCTCAAGCAGTGAATATGCTGCTCTGTTAGACATCCAGTAAATCCAATACAGTATCTTCTATCTGAACTTTTAGAGGATTTCTACTTCTAAAAGTCAGCCATCAAATATTTCTAGTGCTGTTCAGCAATTCTTTTTTCAGGGAAATTCATCTATTATGGTTTGTTTCAAATAGAATTATCAGCAACATCACATGCTGGCCTGAGAGATAAAATCCAGGTGAATAACTAATTAAAAAATGTATAGTCTCTTAGCATTTGCTCCTATAATGAAGTGCTGAGGCATTAATTTCTTCACTGTATTGTAATTTGATTTCTCATAAGCTCTAATGTCACTCCCAGTAATAGCTGCACATAGAAGTGACAGGTGGTCAGCAGAGCTTGTGCAGGGATGTTTTAATGGTCATACATTACCCCAAAAGCTGTGAGATTAACACATCTGCTCGGACACAGCAATGGCTGCCTCTAATGGATAGTCTGTTTACTTTGCCACTGCTCYATAAATCCGATTAAAAGTAGCCTTTTACAACTTAAATAAATATCCACTTTTTAAAACCCAATAAAAGGCTAATTGCCACTCCTCCCCCATTAGCATTTAGAGGTAAATTTGCCTCAGTTGTTGCACATGGGAAGGCACAGAGAGACTTTGCTCCCTTTGCAGTGGTTCTGGGCTGAGGAGAGCGTGGCACTGTGAGGGTTCCCAGGGATGGTGATGATTTCCCTGGCAACTGGGCGTGTGCCAGACCTGTCACAGCAGAGCCACAAACCCAGATGTCCCACAGGATGTGACGGTGATGGCAAACCCACATCAGGGCTCTGAGTGATGGGCTCAGTGTGGGAAAGGATTGTCTCATCTACCATTCTGTATCATATCAGCTGCTCTTAGAGTGAATACGATATTAAATCCAGATGTTACATATTGTTATGGAAAGCTTATGGCAAAAGCAACTTCATCACTGTAAATGGAAATGCTGACTCCAAAARTGTCCATTCTACCATCAGTGATTTGCAAGACCTGTTCATAAACTTAGGTGAACCAACAGGAAATCTCCTATTTTGGAATATTTAATATTTTCAAGAGCTGATAATGATTTTTAAGCCAAGGTGCATTTCAGACTCATCTTCAAAACTGAAAGGCATCCCCCTCTGTGTCGTTTGCATGTTTATCACACCAAAAAAAATTCAGATTCTCAGCATGTCCAACAACAGTTCAGTAGAGAATCCCTTACAGTATTAGAGCAGCTAGTATCATACTTGAAGGAGTGAATTTTACATTTTAAGGACCAAATTTCCTATGTCAAACCCATGTAAATTGTATGTTAGCTGTTAATGAAATAAGTTTCAAGCTATTACACCTCAAAAGTGTTGAAAAAGAGAAGTTAAAATTAAGTATTGGCAAACTAAGTTTAGTTTTCTATTTTACGCTAAGAAGAATGAACTCAGGCTATGAAAAAGCAGCTTTTTTATACAATACAGTGAAGAATAGTTTATTCTGCATATAAGGTAGGCAAAAAAAGTCTCTGATTATTGTCACTCACAACTGTACCTGGTTCATAATAACTGCATTCCACTTCAAGCATGTGACCTTTAATTAAATTATGCAAAAATTTGAGTAATATGAGAAAGGTTTCCAAAGCCAGCCTCCAAGACTCTGCTCCATTCGTTAAAACAATTTAGTAATAAYAAATCAGTCTAATGCCTAGAGAACAAAATTTTGACAAAATGTAAACAATGGTACCGCAAAAAGTGCAGAGATGATGTCTGTTGAAGCCCAAGCTCGTGTTCATGTGAAAATATGCATTTGTGCTTCTGTGTGTCTGGGTATGTGCCTCATTGGTAGAGACAGCGATAGAGACAGCTATTTACCAGCAATTACATTTTCCACAGAGATTCAGGGTTGTTCTCGCATCTATAAACTATTCAAAATGCATGAGAAAATGGAATGAAGAGGGGGGAAGAGTCAGCAAGGCAATAACTTAAAAATTAAAAGAGTGACTGCTGCACTTTGTATCAATTTTTAGCAGGCAGGAACATRTCAGAGAGAATTTACACCATCTCCTGGAAACATTTGGATAATTCTTATCATCATATTATCTCCCAGGTAGCATTTGCTCCAATAAATAAAAGGACTCTGTGTTTAAAGATAAAAGTCAGATTGATTATTAACTTGTTCAAAGGATCCATTTATGGACACTTCTATGATTCTTCTCTGYGTGTTTATTCTTCCCTTTTGTTACATTGAACTGTAATTTCCTTGTTGAAGTTCTTTGTTTGTTTTGGGATAATTATGGACTCTTGCACCCACAATGACTTCTGACCCAGATAATTTCCCATTCATCTGGGCAACAACAAATGGAGTTGCATTTCTCTTTATTTTTTCCAGTAAAGGTGACATACAGTACCTCACTGCATTCAGTCTGCACAGTGCTCTAAAATCTGTATTTGCCTTGCAGTCTAAAAACAGATGAAGGGAATCAGAAGGGAAGATGAAAGCAGCTTTCATCTTTGGCCTCTGTTCAAGAAGGACAGAYACTCTTTTCCTGTGCTTATGGCGTGAGAGGGATGGAGCATGTAAGCCAGCAGTAGTGCTGGAAAAATTTTAAATGTGCCTTAACTTGTGATGGTCACGTTAWGGCACATTTAAGCCATATTGCACATTTTACTGGCAACATTTTTGAGCCCCCTTCAAGGATATTGTTTAATATATCTGCTAGACATAGGAGTAGTGATAGCCAGGCAGGATCATTTGGTATTATATGTTTTCAATGGTGATACAGAAATTRAAAATGAAAACCATAACCAATGTTAGAGATAAATAATAAAATTCAGCATGCATTCACAGAGAATTGTAATTGTATAAGATTTGAGGTTTTTAAAAGTAGATAGTCTTTTGCATTATTCTGGAATTTCATAATTATTTTTATTCTTACTCTTATGATGTCTAACTCATTAAAAAAAAATTCTCTCCTACCCCACCAAAGACAGGTAAGGAGATTATATTTGTGACACAATACTGTCATAATTGTGATATAGTAGTGCCATGATGCCTAGATATTACAAGATGAAAAATAGGCCATACTGCTTGTGAAGTACATGATTACTACAGAACATACTATATCTTGGGAGGCATTTTGTATTTTACAAAATTGGATCAGGTCACTGAGAGAGCTATGATGAATAAAAGCATGTCACAGAAAATATTGCTCACTAGTGGATACAGTGCATAATTTTTTCTTACAGCTGTTTTGAAAAATGAAATTGCCCATAACTAGAAAAGCTAGCTCTTGATCAGCTCTCTGCATCCAGTAATGCCATTCTTTTAAGAGGTGTTCCCTGTGTCCATCAATTCTAAACTTCCCTTATTAATCAGTTCAACCATTATGAGTTTTATGGTGCTTTCTTTTAAAACTTGTTGCTAACACCGTATCTTTGCCAAAGTCCACCTTATTTAATTATTGTCTGTGTAGAATTTATTTCTTTTTTTTCAATTTGGGTAAATTGGTCTTAACTTTTTATTCCTGAAGTAATTAACAATAAATGTCCTCAAACCATTTCTGCCTTCTTCTCAAGCCGTGACTGATTCTCCATCTACTTCAGCAGATAATGTGAACACTCAATTCTAATGAACTTTTTGGATTCTGGAATCCTCTCTACTTATATATTTATCTTGTTGATAATATCACTTTCCTAAAAGACAAATTAATTAGTTTATTAAAATGGCTAGGGTTATCCTGGCTACTGCAGTACAAAAATTATTAAATTTTTACGTATATGTTCATAAATACATACATACATACATATATATATATGGGTGGGTGAGTGTGTGATAACAATAATTCAGTGTTTCAATCTAGACCTGACCTACTAACTTAAGAGAAAACGTATATTGACTGATGAAGATAAAATCAATGAAATAAGTCACTGTTTTTCTCATTTTGCCTTTTAATTTGAAAAACTTGACAAAAAATACATTTTAACCATATTAATATCTGCAATCCTTGAAGAAAACTAGTAATTGTCTGTTTCCTTATGGGTGTATAACCCTTAATATAATGTGTTCTGAGGTTCCTTCACAGGGGAGGGGGGATTTCTCCCCTTTTCTGTAGGTGTTAATGCATTATTTCTTTAAAGTACACATACATAAACACATGCTGACATAAACTCACATTTAGGTTTCACATTTCTGTGTCACCCTTCTGTTTTATAAGCTAACCCATGCAGAGCAGCCCTTGGCAATGTCCCTTTTTTTAGTGATGAGTCTGTAGTGTGGGATTCCTGTATTATGTTACTTGTTAGACAYAGCTCCTAACTGCGTTCTGCCTGCCCAGAGGGAACTCATCAGCTACAATCCATCTGCTTATTCACAGCTCCCTCATTGATTATTCATGGAGTAGCTGCCTTGGAAAGCAGGTATTGGTGATATTAGTGATGATAACCTGCATGCATCAAAAACCTAAGTGTTGTCATCACTGCTGTTGCCATGTGTGACCCTGAGAGCAGCTGGGCTCTGTGGCACAGCCTGGGGTTCCTTTTGCACTGAGGAGTTGCTTTGCTGTGTTGCCTCAATGACTTTTTCCCATTAGCATGGACTTCAGCACATATGGGTGATGTTCCACCTGCTTTTATTCAACAAGGAAAGAAATTATATTCATATTGTTTGGGGAAAAAAAACAAAACAACAGAATAAAGCTAAACAAAAAAAACCTCAACCAACCAAAGAAAAAAAAMCAAACAAATAAAAACAGCATCCCAAAACTTCCATAAAACTCAGATCTGTGTAAAGATCAAATTAAAAGCAATATAGAAAAGAAAAAGCACCCGACAAAAACTGGAAAACCCAAACACAATTGACGCACTAAACTAAGAAATACCTCTAAACACCAGCTGTGGAGATTTGCTGAAAGATGCAATTCTGGTGAATTAACATGTGATCTTTTACCTTAGGTATTTGCCTAGACCTTCACCCCTTGTCCTTCAGATATCTCTAACCTATGTGTCATTTCGTGTAACCTACTCCTTGCCTTGAGGCCTTTCTAGTGCTTTTCAATACTGAGATCATATAACGGCATCATGAAATTATAGAATCACAGAATGTAAAGGTGTTATAAGATACCCTAAGGATCATCTAATTCCAAACCCCTGTAATGGAGAGAAACACCTTTTACCAGACCAAGTTGCTCAAACCTCCTCTAGCATGCTCTCTAACACTTGGGCAAAGSTTCCCTGCGCAAACTTTTCTGGTGTCTCACCATGATGCTAAATCTCATTCAAATTTCCAATATACAAATAAATGGTTTTGATATCCAGGTGTCCTAGGAAAAACAAGCCTCATTAATAAAATAAAAAAGAAAAATATTTTTTTGCTTATATTTCAGTTGGCAATCCTTCCTTCCTTCCTTCCTTCCTTCCTTCCTTCCTTCCTTCCTTCCTTCCTTCCTTCCTTCCTT
>NW_026623232.1:9893702-9922963 GCF_030028575.1 Malurus melanocephalus
CTTCCTTCCTGTCTTTCTTTCTGTCTTTCTGTCTTTCTTTGTCTTTCTTCTGGGATAATAAGTCCATCAACCTGTTCTTTAACCTACTGCCTAGGAATTCATTTTGTTAAAAGATAAAAGGATGAATATCAGCCAAGACAGACAACACATTTGGATTTTCTTGGCAAAGATAATTCTTTCAYGTGTCATCATTGATTACTGGTGTTTTCATTATAGCTGCACTATTGTAGCATTTTACTGGTTAACTTTGTGTCCCTCTTATAGTCACAGACTAAATTTTTTCCTCCATGATTTTTCAGTTAAGCTTCCAGCTGAAAGAAAATGATGGCTCACCACCTGGGTGTAAATTTGTCTTAAGAGGGGCAAATGCTTCCTTGTTTCATTTAWATTCCAGGAAATGTCTGAAAAGCATTTATCAATCCTGTCATAGTTTGGTTTAGGTTAGCCTATATTCTGAAATAGCATTGATTGTGCATCAAAAGTGTTCATTAAAATATGGTATTTACAGTGGTTGAAGTATAAATAGCAAAGTCGCATCAGAAATCCAAAATTAAATGGCAGATATTACACTCAATTTAATACGCATAATAAAAAGCACAAGTAAACTTGGAAAAGTGATCAGCCCGCTTGAATCTGTACATTGCCTGAAAGATGGGTGATTTTAACCCAAAAGGCAAAAGGCAACTATGATTAAGATGAGGTTAGCTCATAGTGAAACTGGACTCTACTAAGCTTAATTATCCACACTGGCTGTGTTTTCAGGGACTAAGTCCCAGCAGATGTGCAGTAACTTTTGCCATATCTTCCATAGTCCCATGTCCGTGTCATCACCCAAGGGAGAGAGCAGTGGGGAAGTTCAAGCTGGTTCACAGGTGAAAGAAAGATTGTGAGACGAAGCAAAAATAGATAAAAAATGTTTATTAAAAGAGGGACGCCTGTGTTTATTTGCAACACATATGTCCTGGTTAGACTGTGGGAGGAATAACAGATCACACTGCAGCAAAATCATGGCAGGCCTTAAAAATGGGTACAAAAAGCTAAAACGCAGGTTGCAAGAAAAATAAGTGAGGGGATGTGAGATGAAAAATAATTTGACTTGATGGCCTACTTTTACTTTGTCTGYTTGCGTTCCCTAAGACTTCTACAAGCTGCTGGATAGAATACTGCCAGACCTGGTAGAGAGAGGGAAAACAGGCAGAAATATAAGGTTTTTGCGACACCCCATGGGAGATCATTGGGAGGTGCCGGATTTGTTGTCAGAGATAACAATTTTTACTCTATGATTCTGGAATGGTGGTGATCCTAAATACAAGCTGAACAGCTTCTTTCTCTGAGGAATAAAGTTTCTTCTGTTCTCAGGCAAATTCTCCTTACAGTCATTTCTGTCATGTCTACTATGAGTTATAAGAACGCAATAAAGTTTCTTCCACTTATTTTACAAAACYTTTCATTTTCTTACCATCTCCTTTTCATCCATCTACTTTTTTGTAATATTAAGTCAACAGTAAACAAAAGTCTGCAGACAAGAACTAGTATCTATATCTTAAGAAGACAAGAGCTTCTGTTCTCATATTTGCTTGTTATTGATTTTCTGAGTCTGTCTGAAAAGAGTTTTAAATYCATTAGAGATTGAATCTTTTTAGCAAGTGATCAATCAGTAAAGTGCACTAATCGTTRCTGATGACACCAATTTAAAATAGAATCACTTTTTAAAAATTTAGGTAGCATGTAAAAATGTTATTAATAAATTGCAAAAATAATATTTCATCTATTTGGCAAACCGATTAGGAAATTCTATGAGGATTTTAATGTTAATTGTAATAAACATTTTTATTCTAACACTGCTGAAAAATTCCAATGGAGTGCTGTGGTTTTATTTTCAAGAATTAGAAATTGGAGCTGTACACATTTTCTCATATTGCCCTTCAAACACAGCACAACATTGSTCTAGAGGAACATCATTAGAAATACGTCTTATTTTTCATGCCTTTCTCCATCCTGTAATTTTCTCTTTTGAGAATACCCTGTGTTCTGAGCCATGAGAAGGCTGGAGGATGTTCTTGTGCTTCTGCTGGAGTCTGGGCTGAGGTCACTTCACAACCATCAGTTATTAAGAGGTTTGACTTTATCAATAAGTATAAACATGAGTGCATAACGTTGAAAGTCTTTATGTCTCGTTCTCACATCACGGACCTGTGGAGTTTCAACCTTCTTTCATTAAATTAATTATATCTTTATTGTCCTGTTTCCAGGTATTTTAAACCTGACTTCTTTCTTAAGGTGATGCTAGAGAATGTTTATGCTGCTTCCCACATTCACAGCAATTACAGCCTGTCAGTACTGTGGGCTGTTTCCTCCGTGATTCTGGTACCCAGATGTGCCTTTTAGCTGTGTCCCAATTCCCTTTTTGCCCTGATTTTCCATGAAAAGAAGCTCAAGTGTCTGGAGAGGAGGGATCTGAGTTTCAGCAGAGGGGAACCAGGAATGGGATGGTGCAGGGAGTGCAGCTGCCCCAGAGCATGGCTGTGATCTTTGAGGGGGCACTGCAGGGATAACAACTGACAGATGGGGCTCCTTGAGGAAACACCACCAAGGATTCACTTACAAGCTGGTAACCTTTGTGCTTAAAAAGGAGGTGTTTTTAATTAGGTATGACTGATTTCTGCAGTGAACTAACACATTTTCTCAAAGCCAGATTCATATCCTTGTCTTCATGCATTTTTTAGAGATAATGAGATACATGTAAAGACTTTACATTGTTTTTCTTTTTTCTTCTGAATTAGCTTCACTAATATATTTTGTCTGCCTGCTCATACTGATTTCTGTTATCACAAATAGAAATACAGCTTCTTCTAACAATGAATATTTAAATGTAATGAATTTTTTATATCTTTTGAGATTGGATCTCAACTTGTCATAAACATGTTTAGATTATGATTAAATTTACTGACTAAATACAATCTCTGCTGGATGACATTAAAAAAAGGTGAATCCAAATCCTCCTACAGAAAAGCAGGATAATAGATGAATCCTACACAAGCTGCAACATCTGGTTTTGGTTACTTGGAGGTT
Source organism: Malurus melanocephalus (assembly GCF_030028575.1). Taxonomy (NCBI): domain Eukaryota; kingdom Metazoa; phylum Chordata; class Aves; order Passeriformes; family Maluridae; genus Malurus; species Malurus melanocephalus. Next base: position 9,896,775 of record NW_026623232.1, read on the forward strand.
TCTATTCATGAAAGAGAGGGGAGGTTTCATGAGGGGAGGTTTTGGCAGTGTACAGTTATTAGTACACTGTTTGGGGCCCTGACCATGCTACTTTTACTCAGGTGTGTCATCCCATTTATGGCATTAGCATTCGGATATTGGACCTGATCCAGAGGAGGATTCCTGTTGTCTAGAGAGGACTTTAAAGCAAGCTTTTAGAGAGATGAAATGGTTTCCCATGCACAGCTGCTCCCAAAGCCAAACAGCTGCCCTGCAGGCTGTTCTGAGCTCACCTGCCCAGTACCAGAGTCAGGCAAAGGGAYGGACAGAGGGACCGTAGTCAGCAAAGCAAGGTCTTTCCCCATGGCATAATTAAGGCAGTACCACAGTGTCAAGGAGCATTTTCTCTTAACCCACATGATCTTAGGATYAGGTTAATAAACTCAGAAATTGAGGAATCTTGTTAACATTAACCCGTTTTATAAAAATGTCATAGTTATGCAAGATTTACAGTATAATCCTACAGAAAGCATCAATTGTTAGAGCTGGCCAGAGCAGAAGCTCTGTCATCGCTCATGGATATGTACATCTTTCGGACTTTGAACTCCCTTCAACCTTCCTGTGGGACTCCCAGTGGATATGTGAGTCCAGGCTTCTCATGGCAATGGGAATTTGTGTGCAAGTTTCCRTCTGCTGCTGTCTGTTCTTGATGAATCATGTGTCGAGTACTATCACATTCTAGATCTGCTTTATGTCTGCTGCTCTGCTAAGAACAGCAAAAAACTACTGCACTCAGACATATGGCTGCAAAACCATAAACAAAACAAAGCAAATTAAAGGATTTAGGATGGTATGTCTTGATTTTGTTGATTTGGGGTATATTTTTAGTACAAAATCCACAAATTTATAAATCTGTCCTTTGCGTATAGGAGAGATGAACTTTTARTGCACTCAAAGTCAGAGAACAGATGTCTAAGTTACTTATTCTATCGATATGCAGCAGCAGGAACATGTTGCTCATTCAAATCTGGAAAGAGATGCTGTGTGGCTCGACTCAGTTCATAACAGAAAGGCACAGTTCACACAGAAATCCAGCAGTTCATATTCATGAACTTTGATGACCTCTTGAAATACAAAAATGCCAACTCCTTGAGACAACGGTTATGTTGGAGGAAATCACAGTCCAGGTGTGGTTTAACCCCATAGGCAGCTGAACACCACACAGCCGTTCACTTGCTCCCCACCAGAGGAAAATGGGAAAGAATTGGGAAAAATGGGTTTATGGGTTGAGTTAAAGACCATAGTACAGAAAAGGAAGAGAAAATAGTAGGTATGATAAAAGAATCTACAAAAGAAATGATGCACAGTGCAACAGCTCACCATCCCCTGACCAGTACCCAGCCCCTCAAAGCTAATTCTTCGCAGTTTTATTGTTCAGCCATATTTTATGAAATATCCCTAAAATCAATTGGGATCAACTCTCCTGGCTGTGTCCCCTCCCAGTCCTTGTGTCCTGACAGCTTCSTCACCAGCAGAGCAGCATGAGAAGCTGAAAAGCCCTTGACTTAGAGTAAGCACTGCACAGCAACAACTTAACCATTCAGCCCATTATCAACAAAATTCTCATCCCAAATTCAAAATACAGCTCTAGAAAGATATTAACTTATCCCAAATGATACCAGGGAGCAAAAAGAGGCAAAAATCAAGGTATTGATGCGAATTGCTGCTTCTTATAGGACCATCTGTTATTAAAATCTAAGTTCCCAAAAGATCTGAAATTCTCCGTTTGCATCCAAGCAGATGCAGAGATTGTAAAGAACTTCTCTAAGCAGAACTTTTCATTTCATAGCAAGAGAATTAAGAGGCTACTTAAGACATTGTTAAACAGTTAATTTAAAGAAAAAAAACATTTTCACCTTTTCCATTGCATTTTGCCCCCACACTCTTTGTATTTGATTCATGCAATGCACAAAGAAATTCTGTGTCCTTGGACCACATAAAATAAAGTCTTAATGTTTAAAAGAGAATTAAGTAATTTTCAGTAAAGATTTCAATTAATACTGTTAATTCACAGATTTTTAATTATCAGATTTTTTAAAATATAAGAATACTGATTCAAAAATCTAGATGTTCTTTTTTTTTTAATGTTTAGTCATCTGGTGTGTGATATGGATATTATATATATGTATTAAGATTTGTATCTTATAAATACAATGTCAAAACATGAAAAACTAGGATCCTGACATAATCCCAGTACACAGATAACTGTGATTTTAAAAGGCTTAATTTTTGTGAGACTCCTCATATAACAATAACACTAGACAACTTTTATAAAACTCTAAACCAAATTATGTCTTGATCTTTATTCCATCAGTTCCAAAACATTTCTATTTCTAAACATTCATTTTAGATGTTCTAATATTTTTATTGTCTTATTTCTCTTTTTTTGTGTGTGTTTTTGTTTGTTTTGTTTTGCTTTGTTTTGTGCTTCACTGAAGTTAAATAAGGACAAGGAAAAAGTAAATGAATAGCAGGAATCCATGCTACAAAATCCTTCCATTTCCTTTTCTTACAATCAAAACAGCCTGAATGACCAAAGAGCAGAAGTAAATTGGCAACCTTGTTATTATTTGTTCTCTTTTTATTGTTGATTTTGGTACAGTAGGAAGTCTTCCCTTACACAGGTTTTGTCCCTGTGCCCTAGGGTTGGGTGAATAAGTGGTCAGTCTTGGGCCTAATTTGCAGACTAATGAAAGTAAACATTTCCTTTCTGCTTCATAAACAAATAATTAATATTTTCTAAATATTTCAATATCATTTGTGCTTGAAATTTATACAGTTGTAACTTTTTCAATTAATTTTCTTTAAAGCTGAAAAATTCTATGTCAATATTACATTGAATAACCTGTTTATTCCTGTACTCTGTTGCCAAACATCCAGAGGCACAACAAATCGTTATTGATTGTGTTGGTTATTTGAATCAATGTGATGAGAATCTTTATATTTGGGACTTTTCTAATGTACAGAACGAAAGTGAATGTTTGATTGTGAATGGTCAGTTAATCACCTGAAATAATTTATGAACAAACGATGAAACAAAACCATTCCAAGAAAAATGACTAGTGCATTTGCCAATCTATAATGTTATGTAAAATGCTCTTTATCACCATCTGAAGATGCATGAATGTAGCTATTTGAATCCACTCCTGCCATGACCACAGGCTCAGAACTCATAGGACTGATATCCTTCCTTTAGCCTTGTGCATTCTTATAATCAGATCTCACGGTACTCACAAAGAAAGCCAGTGTTATTATTTCTATTTAATAGCTTTGGACACAGAGATGCTGGGTTTTGACACAATTTGTTCAAAGACTCTTCTCCCATTCTTATCCTGATTATTCATTTTTTCCCTTGTGCAGCAATCTTTACAATGCTTCCTACAAAATCCAACAGTGTGAGCCATGGCATTTTTCTTTAAGCTTTCCTACATCCATGAAGTAAGTTTGTACAGAAATGCAACACCRCAATATTCACCTGCAGATTTGTCATTCCGTCAAAGAAACCAGCTACTGAAAGAGATGAAGAGCAGGAAATATTACTGTCAATTTTTTCCTTTGATTGCACAATGAACAGTTATACCCTCTGGATTCTAGCTGTCTTTTCTGATTCAGAGATATTTAATGAAAAACTTAGTCTTATTTTGCTAGTAATGATTTCCATCCTTTGTAATATTTTATTAGGTTATTTATTAAATCTCATTAGTGTAATTCATAAATTGTATAGTCAGCTGAAGAGTAGGAGGAATCTAGTAACTATGTTGTAAAGATGAGGAAATACAGAGTTCAGACAGGGTCATCATCCAGATAAAGGATCCATATTTAATTTCTGTTTTTATGGCCCTTGCTAACTGTGCCATATAAATTGAATATTAGGTCTAACCATATATGTGTAAATCATAACAAATAAGTTTAAACTCTGAAACCACACTGTGCTCTGATTGCATTTACTCAGCCATCACTCTGTTTCAGGATTGTGTCACATTTCCTCATCCCAGGTCAGATGCATTTATTGTCTTGAATTTGGTACTCACTCAGGTACAGGATAAAGAACCACCATGTAGGCATGTTAATGGAAACAGTAATTCACAATGAAGCTCAGAAGTTATTCTGTTAAGAGGTTGTTTTTTTTTTGTTTGTTTTTTTTTTTTTTTAACTTGATTTAACACAAGCAGGTTAATAGATTCTATGGGGTTTTCCTTCTATAGCACTACCTGCTCTTTATTTCACTGGCTGAATCATTTCAGCTGTGGAATTACAGACTTTTGATCTATGGGTTAAAATCATCTCTCATTCAGCTCTTACTACATCTCTTAACTAGATTTTTCTAATTAACTAGCACTTCACTATATTGTTTTCTGTGTCCCCACCCCAACCAATAAATTCCAGCATTTACCCTTTTTTTCAATGGAGCGTTCATTTATCATCAATTTTTCCATCATGATTTATAACCTAAAATAGCAACACAGGGAAGCTGCATTCTGATGGCTCCCTATTGAGGGAACAATTTCCCGACAACAGAACTGACACTAACTGAAGAAAAGGGACTTTTCCCCAGTACATTGATTCCAGTATCATCTGGGGAAAAAGAGGGTGTGATCCAGAGAAAAGTGTGGTGTGCCCCCACAGAGTAGAGCTCAATCCGTTTGCTTTGATGGTTCTAACTGATATCAAATYAGAGGAGTAAAATCCCTGTCCACTCTGACTGATGAAGGAGTTATAATATCTTTGTTTCCTCTGTACAACACTGAATTTCCATGAAAAGGAAAATTAACTTCAAAACACTGGAGGAGGGAGCAAAAAGAGAGTCATGATACCTACATCTGGGAATGTGACCTCAGCGTGGCTCTGCTCCGGGTTAACGCTGAGTTTGCTCTTCCACTTTCCCTTTGTACAGCTCTGTACCAGCTCACCTCAGCTGACACTCGATCTGCTTTGTAAGTGTCATTATTAAAGGTGTTCTTTGTGCTCCAGTGGGACAAGCTCAACACTATTAATATTTATATCAGGAAGAATGGATGAGCACGGCTATCTTTCTTCCTTTCATTTCAGCATACCTGAGTGTTCTGTGAAAGACTGCTTCAAAATGATCCAAAATTAAAACTGTGGGACAGGAACAAATATGAGAAGATAATAAAACCTTTTCCCCAAAACCAAACCATCCTGAACACCAATATGTTATGAAACATACATAAATAAAGGAGGACTCACCCTCAGATTGATGGAACAGCTTTAAAAGTAGTGCATCCTTTTTTTTTTTTTTCAATTTTTTTTTAATCTCCATTTTTTCTACTCATGGAATCTGTATTGATTTCACATTTGTAAATCAATGATACCATCAAAGAAAATATTTTTTTAAGTGCTGACATTCTTTTGAAACTGATAATACTGATGACATCACCAGAAGAGGAATTGTTTCAACCACAGGACACCATTAAATTTCCTCTGCTCCTAGAAGGAAAGAAGCAAGCATTCATTTAGAAACATATCTGTAAAATATGTTCACATTAATGGATTTCAAAAAGCGGGAATACTTTACTTGGATAGGAGAGTGACAATTTACAATTTACTGACAATTTACATATTTGTAAATTTACAATTTACAAATTTATTACAATTTACAATAAAATTTACAATTTTACAAATGGCTTAGGTTTTACAGTGCAAGAGGAAAAAGGCCTTTGAAGCATCTCTTCGACACATACAGTTTCCTGCTTTCTGTCTTCCATTCACCAATGTTTTTCTTATTGTTCAATGCTCCCATAATCAATTTTTCATCACCATCATCATCACCTCAGAAATGTTGTATAATCTTACCCACAGATAGAGAGGCTGAAATCCATCAAAGTTATTGTAGTTCTGCTAAATGGACTTCAGGTACTAGAAGCGGTCTGGGCCAGGGAAAACTGGAGATTCTGCCAAGTTAATTTGTCCTGCTGAGTCTACATGGACCAGCTCAGAACCACACGATGACAGAGTGGTTTCTCTGCAAGCATGTGAAGTTGTCACTGCAGTCACCAAGAATGCAGTAAAAGTGCCTACTATGGGTATTTATATGACCTCTAAAAAGTCTTGGATCAGTTGCAGGGATGTCAATAGAGAATTTATGGTCTGCAATCTTCTAATTTTTTTTTAATTTTACGTTTTGCATAACTCTGGAAGTACATTTGCTCTGATATTAAATGGATATTGTCATTTAATCCAATATGATGACCACGTATTTTCTAAGCTTCAAGACTTCTCTCTATAATTTGAACTGYAGCATTCAGCATCTCTTCTAGCCCACAGGGTGAGAAAGCACTCTCAGGAGTTATATCTGAAATGCAACTTGCAGCATTTAGACATCTATGCTGTCAAGGATTGCAGATTTATATTATTTATATTTATTATCAACATATATTTATTATCAACCATTTATTCATTAGTTTCATTACACAGTTTATGCTCTACTCATCTCACTTTCATAACTGCCATGGTTTTGGTGTCAGTAGAAGTTAGTTAGATACCGAGGCACAGCTATGAAACTCTGAGGGTTTCGGCATAAAGCCACTATCTGTGCCCATAAAGGTGCTAAATAAAATCAATGCACTCTGCTAAGAACTTCCAGTGTAATAAAAATAGGGAAAAAGCTCTTAACCCTCCTTTTGAAGACATCCCTGCTGATTTAGTGGTTTAGGGAAGAAAAATGCTTCATATGCACGGAAAGGCAAAGATCCAGGAAATGCAACTCCCCTCATTTTCTGAAATCCGAGTTCCCCATGGGGAGCAGGGAAATTCCCARGCTCCATGGGAGGATGTGCTACCATTCCAATAGCCAGTCTCCACGAAGAGTGATAGCATGATGTGACTTTCTTTTCACTTTCTCGATTTTTAATTCTTTCCCGTCCTTTGTCCCAGATGTTTTTAATCAGCTCTTTCCTTCCCAACTTCAAATACTTAAAGAAGAAATGCTGTCAGGTGCCTTTAATTATACTCAGCCTATTTTTAAGGGCCTGTATCAATGTCATCTGAAACACTGATGTTTTCYGGGGAAAGTTTAAAGGGCTTGCAAAGATGTCAAAGATATTTATTCAAGAGTTCCTTAGAAAACACCAGTTTACATATGAATTCACTCACATTAATTACCACTACCATTTCAAAGATGCAATTCTCTATTTGTGAACTCAAAGCCATTGTGTGGAAAAGTGTATCATGAAAATTATTACAAWAAAAAGCACTCCTGTTTTTTATTTTTGCTAGAATTTAAAAATGAGACTGTATGAAACCATTTCATATTTAACAATATCTTCATTTACCTACYGCACAAGTATCTATTTTTATTTATATAGTATTCAATTTTTTTTGTCAAATAAGTACAGGTTTTAGCATATTTACAATCCTTGTTATCTTCCAGACAACTAACATGCATTAATCAATAGCAGCTCTCAGATCTCTTGTGAAGCAATGGAAAGGATATTTTGCTTTCTTTCTTAAACATATTAATGGAGATTATTAGCATTGATTTCAACCATTTGTATTCACCAGGGTAAGTTTCCTGCATTCAAAACCACATGAGTGAGCATCTCTCTCCTTGTAAGACCAGCAGAAGCAAACATTCCCATGCTTCAGTGTAAACATGAACTCGGGGTCAGGGTGCCTAATACTGTGCTCCCCTCTCCTGATTCACTCCAGTTTACACAACATTTACTAATCCAGGACTGTATCAAACTGCAGCCTCACTGCTGCCAAAACATTCCAGGCCATGGGGACCTGGATATACTTCTGCACTCAAAGTATCAAGTCAAAACTACTAACTAATTCAAGAGGTTAAAAAAATATTAACCCACAATGGATAAAACCTTGGGGACAAACTCCCCATTGCTTTCGACAGACACAGATTTAATGAATTTTTAACTATGTTTCTAGTTCCCCCAAACTCTAGCTTTTTTACACTGACATTCCATCATGCATTATAATATTATTCCATCCACTGTAGAACCCTCCTGTAGTTTAGAGCCTCTCCAGAGCCTTTAGATTAAAGGTCTGTCTAAATCATTACTGAAYGGTGATGGAAGGGTTTTCAGGGTTTTTTTATTCTCTTCTTCTTTTTTGAATATCCCATTTTAGCATCGCTATAATGAGGCAATTCAAAGCTAATACACAATTCTGAGACTGATGATTTATTTTAACCCRCATAACAAGAGGAGATGGGAAAGGGAATGCGCTGTGATTAGAATGACAGCTTTCATGGACTAGGAGTAGAATTTGAAAAAGAAGAAGCTGTTTTATCTACAAACTTAATTCAGCTTTCTGGAGCAGAAGTTGGTCTGAAACTCAGAGAAAAAGTTTCTCAGACCTTGACCTACATAAAGAGTAAGGAATAAGGGCACACTCAACAAATGACATGCAATAGGCATATTGCATTACCAAAAGAGGTGATATCAGCTACAAAAAGAGCCTGATAAAAAATATAGCAATGGTATCAGTATGTTTGGAAACTACTCAGGAGTCAGGTCAGCTAGAAAAGACAGCAGGGCACATTTAATGAACTGTGCAACACTCAGCTCAGGCTGTGCCCTCTGAGTCTATAAGCATTCATGAAACAGTAGCACAGCTCGTACMTTACCATTGTTTTTCATTAAATAAATTCAAAAAAATAATGTGCTCTTACTTTAGCAATTCAAAAATTATTTTTAGCTACAATATTTATCTGTGGAACTKCTGAAAATTGAAAACAGTCTATGTCTTGCATTTTTCAAAATATTTGAAAAATTGAATTTTTTTATATAGTTAAGAATCATTGTGACCATAATGCACCAGTCAAGTCACTTGAATTGAATCATTTTTCATATCCAAAAAAAAACCATGATTTTTTTATTTTTTTTTTTTTAATTCACAGTCCACTTTGACTAACATTTTTAAGGTAACAAAAAGTCTAGTCCCATAGCTTTCTATCCACTGCCATGACCCTGGTAACACAGAACAGGATCTTTCTTTGCTGCCTGTGCACACTGGGGAAGACACTAACAGAAGTCAAGGTAAATTGCTCTCTACCCATCCACCAATGGATTAATTTTATCATAGAAGATGAAGACATTTGTTAGGCATTATTTATCCTTGCAAGATACATCCGAARAAGCTCCTAAAGAACTGTCTTCTTCTTCACATGCCCAAAACTGTGTTCCAGAGGAAGTCTGTGAATTTTGCAAGGACTGATTTCTGAATGATTAAATCTGGTGGATAACAGATGACACTTTTAAATATCAAAACAAAGCTTTTTGCCTTATATCTTTATCACACTATGTCATTATTGTTTAAAAAAGTGCCTTTCTCTAAGCAGTTCACAAGGATATTTGACAGATATTTTATATATACTCAATAATTCTTGCTGGGTTCTTCTTTCGTTTTTTATTTTTCTCTTTCTCTGTAGCATTTAATTAGCAAATGGGAAGATATTTTATTGAAGTTATAGCAAAAATAACAATCCAGATCTGCAGATATTCATATTTAATTATGGCTACATGTAATTAAGTGCGGCAATCTGGTGATAAAACCTTTAAGTAATGACTCATAAAGAGATAAAAATGGAGCATGTGTTTAATCAGTTTGGAGCCTTCCACAGAAGCTGGCATAGCTCAGGTGCTAATGAGACATCTGCTGCTCAGGACAGCAGAGAAAGCAGCAGTTCACTAATGAAAAAACAAACCAGTATGTTACACAAGACAGAAATACTGGCTCACAATTCTAGCCTAAATCTTAARCTTTGACTAGATTTCAGACTAGCAATATTGAATAAACAAAGCACTTTCTCTTATAACTGTGATTTTCTCTAGAAACAGGCAACCCAACATTAATTTTGCCAGATAACATAAAACCTAGATGTCTTCATAGCACTCTGACATTGCTCTAAGGTTCCCTAGAACCAATTCCCCAGAATAAAACAGAAAAKTCTGAGTAAGAAAATTGGATCATGTTCTTATCTGCCATTTGTGATAATGAACTATGTTATTGGGGAGCATTTAAGGAGGTTCAGAGAAGACTTTTTTTAGCCCTCAACCTCTAACTGCTATATAAAAGGCAAAAGATAAGGAGGAAAAAAACAAAACAAAAGAAAAAACAAAACAAACATGAACAACAACAAAAAAAAACAAACCCCAAACAACAAAAACACCCGCTCACACAAAATTTTATTTCTGTCTGAAGCTGATGCAGTACACTTGCCTGAATTACAGCTTCAAAAGTCATACAATTGAATGAACTCAAGAAAAGTTTTCATGTACTTTTAAAGGCTAAAGTTTAATTTAAATTCTTCAATAAAAGTACAGCACAACRTCCTAGTCAAAAGAAGGGCACTGTCTCCTGCTACAAGGCTTCCAATAGACACTGACTGTGTGCTTCTTTCCAGATTTTATGGAACACTAAAATCTTGCTAGGACACTGGATCTCAGAGATGTCCTTCTATTCTGCATTTCTGTATCAGTGTAGTCTCATGGAAAGCCTACAAGAGAAGCCTAGGGAACACAGCAGTTTTAAAGAGTAACTGCAGAAAATAAAAGTTTCCTTGGACTCAAAAAGAAGTACTCGCTTTTCTGGTAGGATCTGGGTGTGTGTTAATAGTATTTTTGGTTCAGTCTTCCCACATGGAACACTTTCTATCTTAGCTTAAAACATGCTCTTTGCTTTTAAATGCAACTAAAGGCAATGTAAGGAAATCAAATCTCCAAAAATTGAGCCACAAATTCTAAACTGAGCACTTCCCACACCCTTCAGGTGTGGCAGCTTAGGTAACTGATCATTTCTGAATCCCCTCTTGTGTATTGTGTATTAGGTATTGTTTTGTTTTCATGTGGGAACTACTTTTTTCTTTGCAGCCTCAGGTTGAACATTTCTTTTTCTTTTTTGTTAATGTGTTGCAAAAGAAACATGTTGTTTAGCAATGCATTTCAATATGATTAAGTTCTCCTTCCAGAATTCTGCTTCACAACTCATAAGCACTTAATCAACGAGTGTTTTGACTATTTTACATTGGAACTGTAGGACAGAGATTTGATTTATAACTGAAATCGGCCCCTGAATTGGTCTCCTTTCTCTGAACTGTGAAAGACAATCATCTTCCTTAATGATCATTGCACAAGGAAATGGTAACATGCCATCCTTTCACATCTCCCTTGTGAATTTATTAGATTTATTCATGTATTCCTTTAACAATACCAATGTGTCACTTAGATATTTATACACAACTTTTAGTTTACATCTTGCTAATTTTAAAGCCTTTTATTCMATATATTCCATAATTATTCCTATAAAAATAGGAATTAATTGCTTTCTTTTATATAGAAATCAAAGAGACTGATTGTTCACTACCCCTGCAATCAAGTCTCAGTTTGAATGGAAATCAATTTTGACACTTATGTAGAGACAGTTCATGCCACAACTTTACATGGTATTTGTATTGAAGGTGATTAGTGTGTTTTACAATGATRTGACATATTTAGGAAGAAATATTGAGTGTCTATTAAGCTTGTTTTTATTCTCAGTTCTTCTAGCTGGGAGAATTCACAGGAACCACACTGCTGCTCATAGTCCATGACCATGAACTTTTTAGAACAGGTAACTTCAATGCTGATGGAAGATATAGGAATGGAAGAGAATGGTAACTGCAACATGTTGGAAAACTCTTTTAACTTTACTGCAGTAATACATGATTGCTATATTTGTGGTTAATGCTTAGTTTAATACCATACAATGCCTAGTACAAACACCAGATATTAATTTAGCTTTGTTTAACTCTCTGAATCTGTGACTAATAGGGGTCTTGTGCCAGGTAATGCCTCCTTATTTACTTATATTAGTGATTAATATGTACTAGCAGATATCCTAGTTTTGAGAACAAGGATTGTGTGTCAGAACAAAGAATGATAAGAGAACTACATTATGACCTGATGGCATATTTGAAATATTTTCAAGGAGAAAAGATTAATCAGAAGATCTGGACTCATATCCAAATAAATCCATGGAAATAATTAGCAAATATGCATGCATTCAGGAAATGTGATGAATATGCATTAGTTTGGGGAATAAAATCTGATCTGTCAGGAGAGTGGGCCATCCAGCACTGCTAATAAAGTAATGTGGCTTTATAATCCAGTAAATTGCCAGGGATGGCAGCTTAGGTAACTGAACATTTCTGAATCCYCTCTTGTTTATTGTGTATTAGGTATTGTTTTGTTTTCATGTGGGAACTGCTTTTTCTTTGCAGCCTCAAAAAACCCCCCAAGAATYAAAACAAAAAATAACCAAACAGCCCAAAATATATCATATTTCTGTCCTGTTTTCATAGATAATAAGAAAATATATTCCTCTTGACCACAGGCACTCTTGAAATTAAAGTAATAAAGTGTGATTTTGCTGATTAGAGGAAGGCAATAGAATAAAGGAAAAAATTACATTTAATGTTAACAAATGAGAAGGTAATTTTATCCTCTGTCTTAAATAAGATATGCACAACTTTTGGCACACTGTAACAAGCTTTATCTAGGGAAGGTTGGGTTGCTTTTGCAAAATAGTCTTTTTATGAGGAAAAGAACAAATGTTAGAAACCAAAAATCTTTTCAGMGGTTTCTATCAGTGTTGACAAATCTTTCATCATGAAGGTGACACAAATCCAGAATAAAATTACTGTCCATCAAAAGAGATAAAAGGCTTCTCTCACCCAGTACTCTGTCTGTCAAAGGACATTGAGGACAAAAATTTGGGGGAAACAGGTCTGTCTTCTTACTCAAAGGTTACCAAAATATGGACTTTTTCTCCAGCCAAATGAACACTGTGCCAGTGAACTTGTCCTTTAGGAGACCCCAGCKTCAGCTCAATTCAGAATAGGAAATTTGGGGGAAAAAAGAAACATTCTAGAGAGATAAGAAAATTCTGAGCATATTATATGGACCTAATAAACAGTAGGTATTGTCCCAAACAAAAACTGAAACAGCAGTTGGAGGAAACAGACAAAGTATTGCAGACCCTGAAAATTCTGCAATTAGTAACTCACCTGTTAGTTTTGACTACAGTTCCTASTTTCCACTTCTTCTTTTCCACAAAAAAATATTGAAATACTTTCAGCAAACATTTTGTTCAATTATTTTGATTTTCTGTAGTTCTCTAACCAAGTTGTAAAATTCTTTTTTATAAATGAAAGGATTGCTCTCACTTTTATAGCACTTTTGGCTAAATATAAAGAATATTTAGATTTTTTTAAAAACCRTAATTGTTCTATTTCAGTCTGTTCTGTGCAAAATTAAAATATTTTAAGCAATAGGTCATTCAGTGTGACAGAGGAAAAACTGCTCCACCTGCTACAATTCAGAAGAGAAACTCTGAAAATCGTTTGTCTAAAGCTACGGGGAAAGACACAAGAGGAGGTAATTATTTCTTACTCTGCCTTGGGTGTTAAAAAGCTGATTTACACAGACCAGACAATGACACTTCCCAGAACTTCCTCAAAGCAAGGTTTTGACACAAAGCTTATTATTATTGCTTGCCTAAGATAAATAAAAAGAGCAGGATAAATAAAAAGAGGTTTATGGGCTCTTCAGGGTCATGCATTGCAAAAGAGTGCTTTTCTGTTGAAGAGATTAGTACAAAAGCTCAACWGAGAGAGGAGACCATATCCTGAGGAAATGTGACCCTTCTCCAATGAAATTTCCTAATGAATTGGAAATGGACCTCTAATGTCATAACTTATACCTCCTGTTCYGATTAAAAACCCACAAAAAACAAACTAACCCCATTCTCTTTCACAGCCTTACCTCATTGACTGCTAGATTTTACAACCCAGTTTTTGCTTTTACCTGMCAAATTCAATGCACTGTGCTTATTATATCGCTTTTGCCAGTCTAGACAATTGTTCTGCAATAGTTTACGTCTGTTAACTATCTCCAAATGCAGATAAGCCTCTTCTCTGCTTTCTCATCATCATTCTTAGTCAAAAGCACTTTTACATAACAAACTGAAATGCACAGAAACACTTACATCTGTCTTATTTACTGTACATTTTTCCTATACAGGTAAAGTCCCTGATAGACTTACAGAAACCTCTCACTTAAAAGTATGCTTTCCACTTGTTTTCTCATGGGCCTATATCAATTTGATTGAATACTGGGGTTTTGTAGTAATTTGCTTCATTTTATCTTCAATCAGTTCTTTAACCTGTAAAATCTACAGGAATAAGTGAGAATGATTTGGTTTTTACCTTTATTTTTGTCACAAAGTTAAGATGTTAGCCTGCTGACAGTTTGACACTAGACCTAGAGCAGAAATGCCATTATTTGCCACTGACTAATAAGACAACTTCACAAGCTGCTGGAGTTGAACTGCCTGAGGCTGTTGGAGGTCTGATAAGCCTTTCTGAGATGTTTCTTCTTCTGCAGCCTTCTGCTATGCTTTTGCTCCTAAAGTGGAAGTGAAATTTTAAGGTTTAGACTACCCCTGGAAAATTTTTTGTTCTATGTTTGGCACCAGAAGTCAGTATCWATGTAACCATACTATTCACAAATTCCTGTTAGTGAGGCATTTCTAAAAGTAGCTGTTTCTAGTGCAAACCAAGAATATATCCCCATGATCTATTAAGGGCAGAATACTTCCAGCTGACAGATGTAAGCTCTTCAAATAACTTCTACAGTAGGCTCGAAAAATTATTTCAGGTTTGTAGAACTACCCTCTGTGTGGAAATCGCTGACGGTAGCCTCCAAAAAAAGCCCAAATTTATTGACTACTTGGTGTCTTGAAATCCACTGGAAACATGGAGTCCCTTCACTGCAATCTTGCTTCCCACAAACTATGACAAAGCAGATACCTGCAATGTCTTTCAGCAGATCTATCTCCCTGTGAAWTGTGCAGAGAAGATGAGGATCTTTCAACAAGCATTTTGAACTACCACTTTTTTCTACTCACTCAGGTGGAAAGGGAACATTTCAGGAATTCTGTTTTCCTTCTTTTCCTTCAGGAGTACAGAGCAGCAAATTCTACACCAGCTACAGTGAATTTCTTGTGGTCACCGGCTAACACTCTGGTTTGCTTTTTCTCCTTTTCTGTCAAGAAACACCATATTTTAAGGACATGTTTTCCATGTAAAATGTGTACAAGACACTGCCAGATAGTACAGAAGGCTCATGAGTCAGCTAGGCTCCTTTTTAGGATGTGACTGTCTACATCTGCCTCTTCCATGAGTGTAACATTCTTCAAATCTCTACTTACTATCTCTGAGCACCTGACATATGTGGCCATTGCAGTCYTGTCAAATCACAAGATTACAAAATTATGGATGGGAAGTTGTAAAGCTGGAAGAAGTCATCTGCWGGTGACAGTGAACAGATTATTTTGTAAGATGGCACACATTTCGAAATTAATTTTGTTCAGTTCTCACTCTGGAACAGATCACAGCTGCACATGTGCAGCATCTGAATCACTGAATATTTGCCATGTGTTAGCAATTGGTTGTTTGAAAATTAAACAAAATTAATTTGTTATTTATTGAAAATTAATTTGTTTCTTCCCTTCAAAAGCCACTCTTCAGGTGTTGCTGTAATTGGAAAGAGGTGTTGGGAGGAAAAGAAGAGCAGCTTTAGTGGAATCTGTAAAAGAAACATACATCATATTTCATGGGAAGGATGGGACAGCATAAAGACATCAGAGGCACTCACAGATTCCCAGGAAGAAGGTAAATTCATGAGCTCCTTGTTGAGACAAGCCAACACGTATCCTTATGGTGTGTTTACATCATATGAAGCCAAACCTCAAAGAAACCTCTGCCTTTCCCCCAGCTGCTGCAAGTCTGGCCACTTTTCCCTGCCATGTTCTCCTATGCCTACCACACGATGTGAAAGAAATACATGATGACTTCATCTCAGTTCTTCTTGAACACAAAATTATGGAATCACAGACTCACAGAATATGCTGAGATAGGAGACACCCATCAGGATCATTGAGTCCAGCTCCTTGTCCTGCACAGAACCATCCCCATAAGAGAGAGGAGATCAGTGTCTACCCCTGCTCTTCACCTCATGAGGAAGTTTTAAGTGCAGTCAGGTCTCCCCTCAGTCTCCTCCAGGCTGGACAGACCAMGTTGTGTAGGAAATACCTGTTAATAGTGCATTATTATTTAGATATACTAGGAGCCAAAAWACATAAATACAAAATCCACTCATCTTCCTAGACATCACACTAATGATTGCCATAGTTCAAGGTAAAARGAAAAAAGCTCAATAAGTTATTCATAGCACTGTGGATTGTGACACACAAGCTAGGACTTTTGTATTCCTCCATCAGACCTGCCTGGTGTTCTCAGAAAATCTCCCGTATGAGTTATTTTTAAATGTCTTAAAAAGTGATGTTGACATCCACTGATCAAAGCAGATTGAAGTATGAASGGACTGAGATACACAAAGACAAAAACATTCATTAAACTAACAATCATCCTTTCCTAATATGGCCTTAGGCAAATACTTTAATGTCTGTATACTTCCCATCAATAAAACTCAGGATACATGGGTCCTTTTAGCCTCCCTTATTCTGTTCTATTTATCTAGCTTGCAAACTGCTGACAGCAGTCATTATATCTTAAACTAAATGCCTAACAGCTTACTATTCTTTGTTTTAAATAAGACTTACTGCTTCCACACTGATTGTATCAATAAATTATATTTTAAAAAATTAAATCAGGTTATAAATAAATTTCATTTCTCTTTTAGAGATCAAACTGATTTAAAATTGTTCTTCCACACTGCAGCTTTTGGTGCAATTATCCCCCTGCTCTACTGGGTTTGGAGAGAGCTCAGTCAATTAGTGCTGGTTTACCTACAGTCTCCATGACAAGCAGAACTAAAGCTCCAGATCCAAAAACTTTCAGGCTCAACCCAGACCTTAGAGCTGCTCATTTTGTCTGTGCTTCCACCAGGGAAATGGGGCATGGGGTGTTAGGAGGTGTTCCCCTGCTTGGAAAGGCAGACAAAGAGAATTTTTAGGCTAATGTGGCMATATAACACAGATAGGGTTAACATTTAGTATGAGATTCATTCATTCTTATTAATATCCCGGACTGGTAAGTGCCTAAAATAAATGGCTACTTACACAATATTTATGTTTAAATATGTAATGAATTCATAAATATCAGTTCTGTTATTACATTACATTTGAGATTCCTGTCAGGATCTGTGACTTCAGCTTATTTTAATAAAAATATTTCATGTAATTTTTTCCCATATATTTCTGCTGTAAGGCATGAGCTTGTTAYTAATAATACAGTATTCAATAATGTAAACTGTTCCAAAACCATCGATGTCTTTTTTTTGAAGTGGCTATGATTAAAAAGAGCTTCWAAGCTTTTTAGTTTTTTAATTATAGTCCAGTAAATTTCAAAACAAACATAAACTCTCGAGCAGCTGCTTTACACTCAAGGAGTAAATTTTTTAAAGAAACAACCTAGACATCATGAAATGTAAAAGAAATTTTAAAAACCTTATGAAGTCCATGGCTGTTGTGACCTGTGTGAAGGAGAGACTATCTTGGTATTTTGGACCATTGGAAAAATAAGTCAATATATCTAGGTGAGAGTTCTGCCTTTGATGCATCATGTTTAAAAACATGAAGACTGTTTATGTTGCATGCTGCAGATGGAGACAGAGGGATCAAAGCTCTTCGAAAACTGATCATTTTTTCCAGGTATTTTTCCCTTTCTTGTTCTGTTTGATTAACTTGTTTGTTATTAGTATTTCCTTTTTTAGTTTGTTTGRTTTTTTATTCTGGGGCACAAGTTGTTTGCTACTAATGCAAATTTGTTTGGGCTTGTCATTTAAAAGTTTGTTTCTTTTGGAAGTTTTTACTTGCCCTAGGCATGTTTGAGTCTAAGGCTGAGGATGAGCATAACTGAGGTGAAAATAGAATGGAAGGATTCAAGAACAGGTGTAGATTCCATGCCTGTATTATAACTATAAAAGCAATGTCTCAGAGACATAAAAAACTGACAATAATCAGGAGAAAGAACATGAATCATAGAAAGATGAGAGAAGGAGGCAGTAAAAATGAAGAGCACAAGAGGGAAATGAGTCAAAGGCAGGCGATTCAAAGTGGGGAAGTGACAAAAGAAAGAAATCGTCATTAACATCTCACTGGGAAAGAGAAACAGAACTACAACTTAACATGTACAATGTTTTYTGTTTCCAAACAAGTACTAGCTGTTTGGAAATGTTGTAGTTGCTTAGTAAATGTTCTTCATTTTAAAACATAGTATCTTCCTTATCTTTTTTCTCCCTCCAGTATAAAAAGAGGTGTTTCACTAAAACAGGCTTTCCACTGACAAAAAAAAAAAAAAAAAAAAAAAAAAAAAAAAAAAAAAAAAAAAAAAAAAAAGGCAGGTGGGAATCACCAGTGCACTCCAACTTCTGCCATTGTTAGGGAACGAATAGTAGGGAAAATCATAAAGAACAAGGTTCAGAGAGCAATGAAAAGACTGCATTACTTTCCCATGTGAATAGCAGAATCTTATTTCTTTCCTTAGTACAAGTTAATCAAGCGAATGTTGCAAAATATATAGACAAAAATCCCCACTGCCTAATTATGTCAGAGTTTCAGGTCTTTACGAAAGTCCAGCTGATGGCAGCTCTCATTCAGTACAGTAGGCATATGAGTATAAAACTGCACATGCAAACCATTTTTATTATGCTCATTAGCTATACACATGCCTTACAGGRAAACAGTATGGAGGTGCACAGGGATAAAATCAGGCAGTTTCTATGGAAATTATACTGGAAAGTTGTAGATTCGCTACTTTAATTAATAGAATTGTTGGTTGTGATAATCTCTGTAGACTCTAACCTCCATAGCCCAACAGTGTGGTGTGCTGATCTGGTGGGATAATGGGAATACCCCATGCAAAATAGCAATGCACCTTTTAATTTATTACTTTTTATAATCTCATTTATTCTCTTAAGCAGCAGTGACAAACTTTCTGACTTCCTCATGCAGAAGTATTTCCAGTCACTAATAATTTTCATCACCAGTCCCTCGGTTCTTGGATTTCCCTTGCCAGCTGGAATAAAACATGGGCAGAGCACACAGTTGCAGGATAAATCTGTTATTGGAATGAGAACATAAACTATACCCACCTGCTTATCCATAGCTATAACATCTAAGCAAACTAGAAAAATATTTCTGCAAATGAACCTCGTAGTCCAAGCTGAAGATGAAAACACTTTGTTTGCCATTATTAACCACAGAGATTTTAACACTTAAATTTAAAATTAACCTTTGCCAATTGTCTAAACCAGCTTTGCCAATTGTCTAAACCACCAGGACTTGAAAAGTGAGGTTGAACTGAACAGTCAGCATATGTTGTTGTGAACAGGGGTAATGGAATCCAATTAATCTTTTAATGGAAGAAAATTATAATTACTAAAGTTTCAATATCCTGTCATGGTATTGACTGTTGTCTTGAACCTGTGGGAATCTTGCTATCCTTTTGTAATTCTCTTGAGACAATAAATTCAGCAGCAGGTTTTCAACAGGATGGCATAATATACGGTAAGAAAGAGCTGGAAGAAGTTGGAATCACCACCTATGCCCAGTGCCCCTGGCTTGTCACTGCATATATCCATTATTAGAATGAATATTTCATTGCCAAAATTAAGTGCTATAGAAGTTTGCAAACCAGCAACATTTAAACTGTTGGGGTTTTATTTTTCTAGGTACTGGTTCTTCTCTTTGTTAATATCATCAAGCAAAACATTGTCCTCCCACCAGCCATTTGACAATGTGTTAATATATTGCTTTCTATGTAATTATGTATTTGAATCCAAATTCTCTGTGAAGTTTCTCTTTAAGAAAACACTGTTTTATCCAAAAGATTTTTCTTTTTGTGAATAAAATTGTGTTTTGCATTAGACAGAGAAGGCTAGAAAATGCATGTCATGATTAGTAGTACACACAGAACTGCTCATGCCCTAACACAGAGAATGTGTTATGCAAATAAGAGTCATATAACATGGGCCATGCACATCTTTGGTTTGTGCTTCTGCTGATTTTTTGCACATCATTACCATGCACGGGATGCTCTGGCAAACTGCACAACCAATATAATTTGTATTCCCAGAGAAATTGCTCAAGCAGGCTCACAAACATTGAGAAACACTAAGAACAAATATCATTATCCAGCATTCTGGTCCCAAATGGAGCTCATAGATCTTGAAGTGGCAGATTTTTACTGTGAGTCAAGAATCCCATGACAAAGGAAGGCTAAGCATCAGGAGTCTTAAAGTAATTGCTGACACTCTGCACTTGTAAACAAAACATAACAATCAATATTCCCACTTAAAATCCTTTTGGCTTGTGCTGACAAGTTTTGCAGATTCTTTCTGCAATTATCTACAGTGACCTTATATATATTTACTGCATGTTAAAGGCACGTATGAAGCAAGTATATGCATCTAAATATGAAATACATTGTTCATAGTGATAAACCTTACCACTCTGGAACAAGGATATTTATTTTGCAAAATTGGAGATGGAGCTAATTTGAGATAGGGGCTAATGTACCCCTAAAKCTTCATCTCTGGCAACAGATGTACTTTTCCAAAGAATGATTTAGAGATGACCTAAGAGGTTCCTGTCTSACACTGGGAACAAAAGTAACCCTAATAGCTGAGCAGGGACCCTGGATCCAGAAATCTTTAATAAATATCTTTAAAAGTCTCCTGATTAAGTCTAAAGAACCTTTGCTAAGATAATTGCCATATCTTCCTGGCAGCCAGTTCACATAGGCCAAAGTGGGGCATTTGGCAGCCCTTGATTTGCACAACAAAGGAGCCACTATCCATGACTGCATGTTGACACTGTAGCTGTTAATGTGTTCACATCTCCAAAACAAATATCAGCATCTGCAATTGGCCACACTGGAATTGTCTATAGACAAGTAGTCAGCTCATGCAAGACATAGYTTGCAAGTTAAGAAGTTTAATCTGATGTGATGTCAGGGAAATACAGATCTGGTTTAGAAGTCAGGCAGAGATAAGTAACTGAAATATGTGGAAGTGACATTCATGGCCTTTTCCTTTCACTGGCTCTCCTTAACCCACTTGGACTTAAAAGTAACCAAGCAGGTCCCAGGATTCGTGACTGACATCACAGCCTCCCATCAGACTAYAGGCTGGATTAGAGCTTGAATATGTAACATCTTTTTAAGCACACCATCTTTTACTGAGAATGCTAAACTTTTCAATGCCACCTGTATAAGCGCAATGATGTCCAGCTTGTTTAATGAAGGGAGACTACACACACTGAAAAAAAAAAAAAAATCTAAATCACCATCTATGTGCAACTCAGCCTAAAAATGTAAATTATGTGCATTTCTCATATAGTGAACAAGAAGCAAAATTTCAAGTCTCATTGAAACCTTCACTGACCTTTCCTTTCTTAATATTTTAATAKACAGTCTCATGAATAGCATTGCTTATCTTTCTCAAACATGCCACTTCTGCTCTCTACCAGATTGACCTTCTCTACCTTAAACCATGTTACCCAAAAAGTGTCAAGTTAACTTGCAATGAGAATGAAGTTTGACTGAATGGAAATCTATTTTAATGCTTTGCATCTGATGCCAGTAAAAGCACTCAATATCTCAAGAATCCGGGACACTGACCCGTAGAATCTAAACATACACAGTATCTTTACACAAATACAAGAAACTTACCTGAGACCTGCACTTGAGGACCTATAGCMAATAGAATTGCCCCAGGAAACTTGATTTTACAGGCAGGGAGCTTTTAATGTCTTTTCACGTGATTTCACCATCATCTGCTTCAGCAAGAGGAAAGAATTACAAGAATTACAGCTTACGAGAACAGTCATTGGACTTTTTCTTTGATATGGATGCCTAAGGTATGGCAAAAATCTTTTATTCCAGTTRTGAATACTAATAACCAAATCCCTAGCTAAGTGGTATTAACCTAACTCAACTAACATTAAGAAASAAATGTTAGACTACAACAGCAAGGAATGAAATCCCTTTAAAGCCCAYAAGGACAAAATTTCTTCATTATAAAGATGCCATTCATGCCTCTGTACTTTGTGGATCAATGGCACTAGGATATATAAAAGAATAGCTGCAGTTTTCTGGTTTTGTGCATTATAGATCCAGCATTGATGGAAAGAAAAGCTAAAGTTTAACCAGGGAAAGGCAATAGAAAAAAAATTATAGTACATTTTGCCATGTTCTACAGGTTCCTTAAAACCCCTGTAATGCAACCATATCTACAGCCTATCAATTAGACAAAATCTGCATATATTACAGAACAGTGCACTGACCTTGGCTCATAGGTCTATATCTGGTTTTGCCATGAAAGCACAGTTAATTTTCCAAAACCTGGATTTTGGGGAGGGTTTGCATTTCACCTAAATCAATCATCAATCGGTGCATTACTGCAGGATGATAAAGATTTTTAAATGAAGGTCGTGTTGCATATCAGGCTGATTATAATCACAGTCCAGTTCCCAAAATAAAAGTGACTGAAAAGCTCTTGGCGTTTATTTTTTAATATAACTCCTAGGATATTAGCAATATATAAGACATGAACTATTGACAGTTCTAACAGATGTGATTGATGGGCCTCTCCTCTGAGCTGGGTGGGAAACCTGGCAGAACTAGGTTCTACACTGCAGACTCATTGCAGAATCCTCTTCTACCATAAAAAAGTACACATAAGACAATAAAAATATAACTTGTTTATCACAGCCTCTACCACCTGCATAGATATGACACTGGGGCATTCAACCACAGTGACATTAGACAGTCATTTAGTTCAACCTGAGCTACTGGGAATAATGCAGGACTCAGCTTATAACCTGCACATCTCATGGAAGAATGCATTTAAAATATGATGTTACATGTTCTGATTATTTTGTTGGTTGGAAGAGGAGGACAGATACTTGGTTTTCTTTTGATCTTGAAAAAGCTTTTATCATTAAAATAATGTGTTCATAATAGTGGTGGGGGCTTGTTATTACTTAATCTGTGCATCATGCTCTCTTCATAGGCACCAGTATTTAGCTGCTTGTAATTTTTCCAGCCTGTTGGCATTTAAGCTGATTTTATCATGCTGAGCACCTGTCTAAGATTGTTTTTAAACACTGTATCTTTACGCCTTTAGAGACAGTCTTTTAAAGGCAAAAACCCCCAGAAAACAGTTTGCCTATGGCCCAAAGACATACRTATTTACTGAAAAGCTTCAGTACTCTTGTGTTTTGTAGCTAGATCTTTAAATTTGACTCGTGGCTGCCATATACATCAGGGATGTGCTGCACCTATAAAAAAACAGAGTAATTTTGGATAACACCTCCAAAGGTGAAGAACTTCAATCCCACCSTCAAAGGAGGGCCACCTTAGAGCAGCCACTCTACTGCAGGCAGCTCTGCCCAGTTGAGTTGCAGTTACCTTGTGATAAGTATCAGAAAATGTGAAGGGGGAAAGTAGCAAGAATTGAAATGTGAAGTTTCAAAATGTGTAATTATTGTTCCCCTGCTCTGGAGAGCTGAGTGGGACAGTTACTTTCTAYGACAAAAGGGTAAGAACATAGAGAAGCTATAGATAATTTATGATGAGGCAAGAAATTACAAGCATAAATTGTACAAAAAGGGGGAATTTAGTAACATTAAAGATTCAAACACTGGGGAAAAAAAACTACCTGGAGGATGTTATAGAAATAACCACTGGAAAGGAGGAGAGGCTGCTATAATCATTCAATCATAGAATGATTTAGGAAAAGACCTCTAATATGATCCGAGTTGGATCATTAACCTGACACTGCCACATGCACCACTAAACCATGGCCTTTCCTTTCACTGACTCATCCATACCTCTTTCAAATACCTCCAGGGATCATAACTAAGGTGCTTCCCTGCTCATCCTGTTCTGATGCTTCRCAACATTTTCTGTGAAGAAACTTTTTTTGTTGGAAAAAATGTAAACAAGCATCTATCAGCAATAGTGGTGAATGGACTGCAACATCCCTTCAATATTTTCTTTATGAAACCACAATTAAGATTGTTCTGTACTATTTTGTTCTGAGGAACTTATTTCAAATATTGTTTCGAAGTGTTTTCTGTCCTCATGGACATCATTAGGGCCTCTGAGAAACTATAAAAAAATATAACCTGATAAAGATTCAAAAATTCAGGAAGGCTGAAAACCTAATGGAGCTCAAATCACATTTATAACATTAGTTTCAGGTTTTAAGTGAGGAAAATCATTTAATTGGGAATAGATTGAAAGCAGWATAGATGACAGTCAGAGGAGAGAACTGTAATTATTGGTGTGACTTGAAAGATGTAGACCTCTGGAACAAGTCTAAAAGAGGCAATGAAAATTGTAAAATATATCAGCAAGACCAATACCAAGGTGAAAAAAGTGAGTGCACCTGGAGAATGTAATAACAAGAGATTTTTACAAGCASTGAAATAAGAGAATTGTTTGTTGGGTATTATGGGTTTCTCTTTGAAAAATGCAGTTCCTGTTTGCCACACTGAGGATGACTGTAGTACTTTAAAAAGCTTAAGGAAGGCATATTGATTTTTATGTTTTCTACTTTGAGTTGCTAAGCTGCTCTGCACACCAGAGTCATTTACCTGTTCAGGATGAATTGTTGAGAGCCTCTGAGGGACTGCCTGCCTACTCTCATGTTCTCTGTCTCCTTCTCTCTCAGTCTCTTGCTCTTTCTCACCTTTTTTCCTCCTCACTTTCCAAAGCAATTGTGCAAGCAGGGTTGCACATATCTGTATGTGACTGAAATCCTTCTTACCCCAGAAATAATTGTAGCAATAAAAAGAAAATGTAAGTTCCAGTTGGTTGCTATCATAAGAGGAAAACTTTGCCTCGGGATTGCTTTTCAAGGTCTGATTTTTTCTGTTACCAAGAATTTGCACAGCCGGAGTCACATTGTGACAAGTAACTCAGTGCCTTCACAATACGTGGGTGGATTGTCCACAGCAATTCAGGGCTGGAGGACTTGGGATATAATAACTTGTAAAAGAGCATGCAGAAGCAAAAAGACACCTTAAGAGACAGGTACAAAGGGCTAGAGGTCAACTGTGCTCCCCTTTTGTGCAGATGATCTCAWTGAAGGGATATTCTATCACCATTTTGGCTCTCAAGACTAATTCCACCAATCCAGAAATCCCAGAGAATGGATACAGCATCAGGACCTAAAAAGAATAAAAAAWTTGTTGACAGAAACAGCGATGGAAGAGCGCATATAAATATACTATAGCTTTTAAAAGGAGCTTTTCTTCTGATCAGCTTCATGATCATTTTAGACCATCGCTCCCATTAAATTCCTTCTTTCTTAACCTTAGAAATTAAAGCTGATCCACATCCTAGGCCTTAATCAGAAATTATCAGAAATTAGTACTGGTAAATTATCATTACCAGTACTTCTGTGTTCCTTTAAACATTTCTGGAAGACTGACTGTGAGCTGGCATTACTATTTTCTACTTTAGAGCTTACACCAAATTATATGAAGCAAATCACTGTCTCAAACTATTAATTTTTACCATAAACAGAATATATTACTCAGTCAATGGCCATGCCTCCTGAAAATACTGCAACAAAGCTTTGGGGGTGAGGATTTGGGGCAGGTTTTTCTGGGTTGGATGAATGTTTTATTTCTTTTTTGGTTTGTGTGCTATCTCTTTAGACACAGTTTTGCTAGATAGCCAATGTAGTGATGTACTGAGTCTGGCTGCGATGAGTTAGCTTATTTCATAGCAGCCCATGTGTTGCTGTGTTTTGGACTTGCGAATAAAAGTGCTGGTGATGTACAAATGTTTTAGCTATTGCTGAACAGTGCTCGCAYAGGGACAAGTCTTTCTCTGACCCCTCAGTGAGTCGGCTGGAAGTGAACAAGAGTTTGGGAAGGGACACAGCCWGAAGAGCTGACCCAAACAGAGCAAAAGGGTACTCACTACCATGCCATGTTATGCTCAGCAAAAGAAGTTGTGGATGTAACTTGTCCAAAGTGGTCATTGCCTTTTCATCACTTTCCTCCTTCCTTCCTTCCTTCCTTCCTTCCTTCCTTCCTTCCTTCCTTCCTTCCTTCCTTCCTTCCTTCCTTCCTTCCTTCCTTCCTTCCTTCCTTCC
>NW_026623232.1:9923143-9928941 GCF_030028575.1 Malurus melanocephalus
CTTTCTTTCTTTCTGATCCTGGTGTGTTTAAAAGTTTTCAGATTACTGTCAGAGGGAGCAGGACAATGTGTTCCATTTTGATGTGTAAATTACTTTTCCTAGTACATCTATATAAAACTAYCTGTGATATGATCAGAAACACTGCTATGAAAGCCTTTCCCCTGAATTTAGCTTAGAATATGGGAATGAGAACCTGAAAGCYGTAGTGAATAGAATTCAAACAGCAACAAAATGATGGTAAATAAATGGGAACAGCTGCCACTATTTAAAACTCTAAGAGCACATTTATGGTGAACAAGATTGCTTTTTAAAACTGTCAATTTTAGCAGGGTAGAAAGTAATGTTTGTTCTAGTTCATTTCAGAGTTTTTCATAACTAATAAATGTCTTGGCCATAAAAATTACTATTGAAACCGAACAGCTAACAGCCTGACTATCGAACAATAAGGCTACTTAAAAAGTTATTTATCAACATAAATGATTTTGCATAACCGAGACATTTTTATGCAGAAAATGATGAAGTAATATGCCACTGATTTTTATAGCGTAATACCCTGTAACTAATGGGTTTTTTGAAAAATCATTTCACATTTCTAACAATTTTAGGAGGAAGCTAATGATTTTATATGACAAATGGTTATGCAAAATAGAATGATTTTGTGCAGTTAATGGCTTCATACAACTAATGAGTGAATACCACTCCTACAATTTTAGTGCACATTACTTTCATAGTGATCATTCATCCTAAAGGTATTTTATGCCTTTTGYAAAATTTATTGTGTGCTAGCCCTTTGAAGGATGTATTTCCATATGCTTCCCTTGGTTTTCTGCATACTAATGAATTTCCAATATGATTATCAAATTTTAAAGAGTATACCATGAAAGGTATTATAAAACCACTTCCTTTTTACGTTGATTTGATATTGATAGTCCTCTTAATTCACCTGAGTTTTTAAAAATTAATTTAAGATTCTAATCTAGCYTTCTGCTTGTAATCATTTGAGTTTTGCTAAGTCAATTTCTTTTTAGAATAACAATTATAAAATCTCCTTTCCTGGTTTCAAAGAATACTAGTAGAATGCTTAATGACATCTAAGTATGTGCCCAGATGCAAACATCTTTCTGTGGCTTACCAGATTAGCTTTATATTCCTTCAGTGTTTGGAAACYAGTAAATATGCTCCAAAATCTCATAACTGTATTGAAAAGTAATTTTGCAAGATAMTTTCCAGTTAAACAAATGAGCAACAAGTGCAAAGGGATGACACTTTAATATAATGGAAAAAAACCCAAAGAAAATGTGATTCCACCACAACTGCTTTGTCAGCTCCTTAGTTTAACCAGCCAGCAAGAAGGAGATATTTAATAATACTCTTACACCCTTGGAAGAAAGGAGCTGAAGAACTTATTCCTCTGTGACAGCTGCCTGCAAACTTCCTCTGAAACCTCACAAGCCACTGGAATGTTGGTGAACTTTTATCACCCTCATGATGGCCTGGGCAGACKAGGCAAAGGAATCAGGCTTTAAAGACCTCACCACCAGTCCATTTTTTGACTAAATCCTCTCCTAAGCAAGTAAATCTGGAGCTTTTTCTCCCTGACACTGACTTTCTGACTGTCTCGCCTTTACCTTCTTGTCTCTGTCTTCAGTTTCCCCTGCACTTTGATAAAGATTTGATTAAACTGACCAGTATTGTACCTCCTGCAGTTTTCCTGTCAAAACATGTGCCAGATGAAGACAACAGCTTAAATAACTTTGCCGAGCACAGGTTGGCCACGTTTCAGACTAAATGAAAAAGTCATCTTTTGTACCTGTGACACCTTAGCAGTAAGATTTAGAAAAAGCCACTGTGAAAGACAGAAGCTGTTTTTTCATCTTTTTAGCTGCCTTCTAAAACTGTTTTTACACTCACCTACTTCAGCAAAATGAAGTCCTGTTAAAGTTAGTTGAATTTAAAAAACACTCTTCTAGCCCTCTAAAATGAATCCTTTTTTTGTTTTCCTCCAAAAAGGAATGCCATTGTCATCATTAAAACACTTTGAATTGGTAACAGGGAAATGAGAGGAATCGCTCTCATTGCAAAAATTTTGGCAGCTACAGACAACAGATAAGTGATATTCTTAAAATAAAGTCCTTTAAAGATTTTCTTTATTACCTCAAGTCTTTTGCTATTTTTGACTGAGGCCTTTGCTTTAATTGAGGTATTTTACRCTGTTTTCCATGGTGTTCTCAAAATCTGGCACTGACTGAGCAGTGARCTGCTGTGGCTAGTTGGCTTCTAACATCACCCTAACCAGAGCCAAGCAATCTTAGGCATTTCCCACCATACTGCAGCACYCAGCATCAAAAATACTTTCCTCATAAAGCTCTCGACAACAGCATAGATATAACTCATAGGATTAGACATTGTTTTCCATCAAGCCCATTTACTAATTTAATKGGGCAACTTTTACTTAGTATAGAACACACTAAAAATCAAATTGAAAAAAAGTTTAACAGCAGATGTTTATTCAGTTGCTGCATAGATCCCTGCTCCCCCCAAGCTAATCTGACCTTGAATTATCTCTACCCAGCTATAAGTACTCACACAGGTTTGTCTTAACTCCTGATAGCTATGGCAGGAGAAGGAAGAACTAAGGAGGAGGCCAAAAATGTACGACAGGAGAAAAACAGCTTCTGCATTTGAACTGCAGAGTGCTTCATCTCCCTTTTCAAAAGAAAATCTGAGTACTTAATGAGCCAAATATCAGAACTTACTTTTTTTGTTGTTGAAGCAAAACCAAAGTCTGCATTTGAGTTTTACTCATTACTCATATTTGCATTACAAAATTAGGATTGTATGAACTGTGTTTTACCAGTAGTTCCAAGTCGATCCTTCAATATGCAAAAGTGGAAATATTATTTTTTTATTTGTATTTTGCTATTCTAGCTGTCTCACTAAAATCACAAGAAACACCTCAGTCTACTTCTCTCAATGCTTTTGACACTTGGCTACCCAGAAGTCAGTCACYGCTAGCAGCCATATTAGATTTAGTTACCAGCATGAGTATTCCCTTACATGAAAATTATGAGATAAGTATAAAGAGAATTTTCCAGTTTTAGTTAGGTGTTAGTTTAAATAGATATAAATATTTTAATACTCCTAATAAAGTGTGCTCCATTCAACAATGCAGAGAGCCGGAAACTATTCACTGCAGAATAATAATTCATTGTGGAATTTTCTTCTCTGGAAAAAGCTTTTCCCTCTGAAGGCCTCATTTGGTATGATTCCACATGAGATGCCTATGTAAGACTGATATTTACAGCCCAGAGGAAATGCACAGAACACTGCAGGATCAAAGGGCCAGGCTTTACCTAAGAGAATCGTTCCCTTCACTTTCTCACGTTATATCCCTTTGCACATTTATACACCTTTATTTATGCACCCTGAACCAAAATAAACTGGCAGATGTGCATATATAAATCTTTGGTGGTCTACTCTCCTGAAAGCTCTCAACAGCATATTTTAATAATTATATGTTATTTATTACTCTAYCTAGTACCAGTGGAAACTAAAGGAAAAATACTGATGCATCTGATCAAAACTAATGTAAATTAGTTTTAGCAACTCAAGTATGCTTTTTAAACAATTTACATTTTTCATAACAATGGAAGCCTCATATTCATTGAATTAATGAAGAACTTATTGTCATAGACTCATAGAATGGTTTGGGGTGGAAGGGACCATAAAGATCATCTAATTCCAACCACTCTGCCATGGAAGGCCTGGCACGCTGAATTTGTTTGTAGTTTTAGGCTCCCAGCCTGTGGTAACCAGATCCTGGTCTCAGAAATGAGTTATTTGCTTGTGCTCATTCATTGGACCTTACACATTTTATTTTTAATTTTGATTAAACAAATATCTCAGGCTCACGAAACACTATTAAACCTCTTTTTAATCAGCATGTGTCTTGGTGATAAGTGTGTTCTGCTGGTTAAAAGCCGAGTTCATGTGAGCTGGTCAACAGAACAGACAGAACAAACTTCTTGGACTTATCAAAACAAATTACAGATGTCACTTTATTACACGAAATCATGGAATTGCCATATTACTTTTCTGTGATGATAAATCATGAAGTTTTAGATCTTCCTATAAATATTTTCATTTAATTTCAGCTGATATTACTATAATGGATCCAGGTTCGACAAATGTGTATATCTGGCTCCATAAAGAGAAAATAATATGTTTGATGAAGTAGTATCAGAAATGTGTTTACATTCTTCCTYCTTTGGTTTTACTGTAACTGTCAGCATAACACAGTCTTGAATATTAAAAAAGCCTTTTGAGGAGGCCACAACTGATTACTTACAAAAGGAAATTCATGGAGGAAGGGAAATCRTGAAATCAGAAGAGACATATTTCACCTGGAAGGTACCACACGCATGTCTCAAATCAAATAAAGAAGTAATTGAGCTGTGTCTTTCCCTCTGCACCATCTGCATGACCTCAACCTGATCCACATGCAACAGCGTGGGACTTAATTCCACAAACGTAGGGCAACTTCTAGGCCTCCCCAGGTATGTATGGCTGCAGTATGCAGGCAAACACAAGCAGAGACTAAAGATACATATGTCTTGATCTTAGACCAAATTTATAACATCACACTGTTACAGACATTATTGAAAATTCCCTTTTTAAGGAACTATCCCAGAAAACATTTTTTTTCCTTCTATTTCAAAGTGAAGTAGAAGGATTTTTGGTCAAATTATAAATGCGCTGCAAAGTCATGCTCTGTTCAGCTCGATCATGCATTGACATATCTCTGTAAACATTGTCCTTCYTTTTGCTCAGTCTGTTAAATTCAATAGTTTGGTCTAATATATGGCTTTCATTCCAAATTGTCATTCAAAAGAAAACATAAAGTTAGTCCACTGTGACTGTTTAWTTTGCAGCTTTCCTTACCTACCTGTATTTTCGTACTATGTACTATGCACCACGTACTGTGCTAGAATTTTTCACTTCTTGATCAGAAATATTTATGAACTGCAATTTTCAATCATAACTTTTCATGCCATACATTAAATGCTGGTGCCTCATCATGTAAAGACCAAATACATCTGTGGTTTACAACATTGCATGATTAGTGCCATAAAGGATGGAACTTTTAATTTCAGTCTTGGAGTCTGAAGCACAAAGCACTTGTATATGATGCATGTATTTATAACACACAGATTTATAGACAGCAGTTTGCTCAGCCTTTGAAATTTTGGTAGTCTTATCATTACAGCAGCATGAAATCAATATTCTTATTAGAAAAGCATGCCATTTACATCAATTTTCAGTCATCTACTCTTTTGAGATACTCTGAATTTATTATTGACATAGTTGATTTGTTTAGACCCAAAACTCAATTCCTGCAAAGGTAGATCTGCAAATACCATTACAAAAACATGAAAGGACAAATCAAGAAGAGTAAGCTATAGAAATGAAAAGGCATGGTAGAACATTTTCTTTTACTCTTATGTGTGAGGTAATTCCTGGAAAGCAACTTAAAAACAAAGCAAGAGGTGCAGGGCACAGAAGAAAGTGAACCTCTAAGTGCTGCCATCACAGGACCAGTTRACCTTGAGTGAGCTGCACATCAAAGACCAATTTTTAAATTGAATTTTTGTCTTGAGTGCTTTTAACGGCTTTAATTGCTTTGGCATATGCTGTTTCTAACAGATAGGATTTTATTGTGACTAATAATACACTTTGTCAATTTTTAAAATCTTACCGAAATTGCAGCGGGACAAAATTGATGAATCCTTTCTTTCTTT
>NW_026623232.1:9928959-9999354 GCF_030028575.1 Malurus melanocephalus
TTACACTGTAATGTAACAGGAGAAAATCTGACACAGAAGGGAGAATATATCTGGAAAATTCAATGCTGAACTGCTGAAATGGCTACAAGTATCTCAGTCTTCAGTGCCAGCCATAGATATGCACAAATGCACGGCTGTTTTCTTCATCTGTTTCTCAAAACTCTCCTTCCACACTGCCTTCCACACTCCTCTGTATTCACTCTGAGCCAGCCAAAGACCCTAAATACCATCATAAACTGGAAAAGAGAAAAGCTGCTGGTGTGCTGAAAGAGGAGCACAAAATGTTGGCTTCACTATCACTGAAACTCTTTTCTGTTAATCCTGTCATTCTAAAGCAACCAGTCATTAACCATCTTTCAGGCAGCTCTTCCGACTGCCACCAAAGAGTCTCTGTATTTTCCAGAAGTACAATTATATGCAAATATTGTCAGAGCTGCTGGAGATAAAGACATGCAGCGAGATCCTTTGTAAGTTTTATTTTTGTTCTTCCTGACAGTTTTCATTAGCCTACAAGTCATTAGGCTWCAGTCAGAATGTAAGGAAAAACAATAATTAAAATGGAAAATGTTATGCAAAATTAGTTGTCGACTATATCTTGGAACAAAACCTGTATAAAAGGTTTTTTTATGAACAACTCTTCACATAATTTYATTCTTGCTGTCACAAATACATCTTACGCTATAAATCAGGCTGAATTAATTGAATCTCAATATAACGCTCTTTATTTCACTCATTCTTTTATAATATATAAACATACTGACTTCTGCAAGTCTCTCACTCTACAGAGATTTTTGTGCTGCTGACACTTTTTGAATGCCTTTGGCTTTTAATACTGTGATCTTTTTTATTTTCACAGAATCATAGAATACCAGGTTGAAAGGGACCTCAAAGATCGTCTGAACAAATCTTTTTTTGTCTTGACAAGATGGCTCAGCTCCCCGTCTTTCTGGACCTTAAACATGTCCAACACTGGGGAATCGACCAGCAGGAAAATCATTCCAATGGATGATTGCTGAAAATGTTCTCTCTTGTGTCCAGTTGGAATCTCCCCAGGAGTAATTTGTATACAATACCCCTCACYTTTTCCATGGGACTCCTTGTGAAAAGGGAGTCTCCATCTTCTTTGTAGCCACCCTTTAAATACAGGAGCAAGGTTATAATGTCTTATCTAAGACTTCTTTTCTCAAGGCTGAACAAACCCCATTCTCTCAGCCTGTCCTCATATGGTCAGCTTCCCAGTCCTCAGATCATCTTGTGGTTCTTCTCTGGATTATTTCCAGCCTATGCACAGCTCTTTTGTGCAGTGGGAACCACTGTTCTACCTGAAAAAATGRCAGTTTTTCTTGATTGTTATACTCTCTTGTGGCTTTTACTTAATGTGTTTGTAGACACAGCCCACCTCATACGACCATACAATTTCATTAACTGTAATCTCTCCTGCAAGCTTCTGACTTTTATTGTCCTCAAGATACCCCACCTCACAGGTCTGGGGGGAGTGCTTTTGGTCTCCTGCCAGGTGATCAAATGTTCCATCTCCATTATCTTTGTAAATATTAAATACAGACTGCAAAAATGTGATAGTTTTTTGTAGAAATTTAATAATCCTGCAGCACTTTCCTCTAGCACATCAGAATTAGCTGTTCTCCATTTTTATGCATGAATGTGTTACAAATCTCTCAAATCTATCTCTATTCACGTATGAGTACAGATGGTTTGAGAAGTGAGCATATATTTTCCYAGTTGGGAGTTTGTTATGTTTAGAGAGATGTAACTCCTGCTCTAAATGCTACAAACAWAAAGGGACTCCAAGCATCAGTGGGATGTCACTGTGCAAGAAGGGAAGGGAAAGCAGACTAATGAGGCACTACACAGGAGTTCTTTATTATCTCACAGCTTTTTGTTTCCTGGGTAAGAAATCAGCTGCATGCAGAGGTAGGTTACTGCCTTCCCTGTTATTCACACTTTGGGACTGCAGAGCATCCAGCCGACAGCACAGAGTGCACACCAGCCCCAGGCACCTGCTGTGGGCAACGGGGGGCTGGCTGGGCCCGTGGATGGCTGCTTGCAAAATGCTGGCTTGCTGTGCTGCTTGAGAGAGTGTTTTAAGCCCACTTTAAACACTAGTCACTAGCAGGAACTTAGCATAGCTCAGCCAGCTGAACATGCACCTTCAGAGCACAGTGACACACTCTGTCACCTAAGGTGTAACTGCATTGTCAACCACTGCAAAGTACATCATATTAACTGTCTGCTAGAAACACAACAGAGCTTTTACTGTTTTCTATGTAACAGCAGGAGAGGCCACATACTAATACATATTGCTCCTTGACCCTGTTTGTTATGTACCTTTTTTCCCCTATTTTCTTCTTCKGTCCCTTTCCAGCCAGTCCTTCTAAACTATTTGGTTCTATGCAGAACTAATGTATCACGTGCAGTCAGAAGCTTTATCATGTCCAKTACACAAAGGTGACCTTCAACTCAGCAATTACCTTCTGCTTCTTTCAACCTTGAAAACTGCCTCAATCAAGACCCTGTGATCATCAGACAGGCTAAAGGCAAGAAGCACTTTGTTTGCTAAAAGGTCATCCTCCTTTATTTCAATCCTTTTGGTAAGTTGGTTATAGAGGTCATAAATAATGTCAGAATAGCAAGGCCTCCCACTAATTTTATGAAGCACATTTGTAATTATGTTCTTTCCTGCTTCTGGGCTGCAACTTTTCTGTGTTTGTTACTTCACCTTGGACATACTTAGATTTGATAAGGCTTTACCTTTGGACATGAATTAAGATCTGATAAGCAATGAAGAGAACTCAGCAATATCTTTCTGACCAATCTGACAAAAAAAATAGTGATATTTTATTTCCTTTCAGTGTTTAACTGTGATTATTCTGACATTTCTGATTCTAACTCCCAAAAATATCTTGMAAACCACACAGCAAACAGGGAAAAAACACAGTGAACAGAGATCTAGAAATGAACAGTGGAGTCAAGTAAGATCCTGTCTTTTAAACAGCAGTAAGCAATTCGCTGTGCATTTTGGCAAGTGTTCACAGAAGGTGGGGAAGAAAGATTTCATTTTTTACAGAAAGTTATCACCTTTAGGAAACAAGCATGTGCTGACATTAGAAATACATTGAAAAAGTATAGAAAGCTATTTGATTTTGTGTCTAGAGAGAATAAACACAAAAGTGAAAACATACAGAAGTGCAGAGCTGTAAAAGTGTACAGAAACACATCAACAGAACAGAGAAGGAAAGTACATTCAGCAGTCAGGTAACATCTTGCTGCACAGAGTGGAAAATGGCTGCAGTCATTGTCAGCTGGGGAATTGAATTTTGTCTGACCAGTGTCATCATCTACACACTACTAAAACCCCCTAGAATGTACAATAACATTTATGAATGAAAAAAAAAAAAAAAAAAAAAAAAAAAAAAAAAAAAAAAAAAAAAAAAAAAAAAAAAGGTGATACCTGTGTAATGGTTTTTAGTAAAACAACCATTTTTGTTAGTAAAATAACTATTCCACATATGGTATTTTGCCTTCTTCAGGTTTTTGGCACTTGCAACTGTGGCCAGTGAAGGAGGCTAATTCAAAACATCATCCTTTTAACCAGTGAATGGCATTAAAATCCACATCCAACACCTTTCACTAAAGCAGCTAATGCAGTGGTTTGAAATAGCTCCCTGATTTATTATGTCTGAAAGTTCAAAGCCTATTATCAAAAATGACAGAGCAACAAGTGGAATGAGATATATGGAAATTGTTGCAGGTCTGACAGACATGAAAARCACTGAGTAGGATTTGAACCTTTCAAATACTACTAATGAAATGTACCTGAGATCTGACAAGCTGTCATTTTTTCCAAATCAAATACTTTCTGGAAAGATCTGGAGTCACATATGGGTTACATATTCTGTATTTATATTTAGATTGGTTTATAAATGTGAAAAAATGAAATAAATAGAATATTCTCTTGCAATAATGTAGTTCTTCTAGATCAAAGACTGCACATATAAGTTCTAAAGATAATGGTAATATATTTCACCAGAGCTGACAGCTACTTTACATAATGGAGGCCTTACAAWTGTATGCTTAATAATGTAGAA
This sequence comes from Malurus melanocephalus, assembly GCF_030028575.1. Classification (NCBI taxonomy): domain Eukaryota; kingdom Metazoa; phylum Chordata; class Aves; order Passeriformes; family Maluridae; genus Malurus; species Malurus melanocephalus. The sequence continues at coordinate 9,933,066 of NW_026623232.1, forward strand.
GTAAAATATTTTTCATTGTGATAGCAACTAAAGTGCTACCTGTGAGCTCCTCCCAGGATAAGCATGATTAATATGACTATACTACTACTCTTTTTCACTTTTTTTCCCCAAATTTTCTTTCTTACTGTTCTTTAGCAGTCATCATTATAAAATTAGACTACCATGTCACTTTATACTGCATAAGGAAACAGAGAGTTGAATACTGTATGGGATGTAACTGGTCTGGAAAAGTTTCATGAAAATGTGTTTTGCATTTGAAAACACTGTTCAAGTTTTTGTTGCTTCTTTGAAGTTCAAATTTAATCAATCATCTTTTGGAGTACAGTCTCAAAGTGCCTGTCAAAACTTTACCTGACACTTTCAAACAAGAAAGTGCTAATTTTAATTTTTAATAAAACCTGTAAATCYCTCTGAACAAAAATATTATTCTGCATCTGAGTGATATTCTTTTTATTAATAAATGCCAGCATTTCCTTGTAATTCAGCATAGGGATGTTTTCTAGAACTTACTTGGATGGATTGAGAATGTGCACTGTTCCTACCTCAACATGTGACCTTTGAAGAAAAATTTTTCTCAGGTTAAGCAGTGTGTCTGCTCTGAGTACCTCCTGTAGGAGCCAGGCTTCCAGTAGGTCCCTTTCAGAGTCTGTCTCTAACACTTTACAACTTATCTGTCAAAGCAGAAAAGGGCCAGGAAAGACAAGAGAAAGAAGAAATAATTCTAGCAGTTAAAACAAGATTCAAATGGTATGTATATTTTGGTTGGGGTAGAGTTACCTTTCTTCACAGGGCCTGCTGTGGGGCTGTGTTTTGGATTTGTGCTGAACACAGGATTGATAACACAGAGATGTTTTTGTKGTTGCTGAGYAGGGCTYACACAGAGCCAAGGCCTTTTCTGCTTTTCCTATTGACACATTGGCAAGGAGGCTGGGGGTGCATGGGAGGCTGGGAGGAGACACAGCCAGGACAGGTGACCCAAACTGACCAAAGGGATATTCCAGAGCATGTGGTACCATGCTCAGAATACAAAATAGGTAGAAGAAGGAGGAAGGGGAGAATGGTTTGGAGTGATGGTGTTTGTCTTCACAAGTCACCATTACCAGTGATGGGCCCTGCTCTTGTGGAAAGGGCTGAACACCTGCCTGCCCACGGGAAGCAATGAATTAATTCCCTGTTTTGCTTTGCTTGCATGCACAGCTTTTGCTTTCTCTATCCAACTCTCTTTATCTCAGCACATGAATTTTCCAGCTTTTTCCTTCCAATTCTCTCCCCAGTCCTGCTGGGGGAGTGAGTGAGCAGCTGAGTGATGCTTGGCTGCTGGCTGGGGTTAAATCACAACAAATGGATAAAATTTTATTGAATTGTTGCCCATGGAACTAGTCCTAGTTGGGCATCTAATGATGCCCAACATCACATTTATAAGCAGATTAGGASTTTTAAAATGTATGGAACATAACCTTCGTGTGTCTTTTATAAGTGTAGCTCTCAGAAACTAGGGGACACTAAATTACAGGTTCACTGAATATTTCCTCTTAGAATTTCAGATCCCTCATGAAGGCATTGACAGGAATATCTCAAACTTGAATTTAATTAATTCCCTCAAGTAACTATAGCAAACCTCTTTCTTCAATTGCTTGGACTGAAACTGTCCATTGCAAAGTATGAATATACCTCCCAAGATAAATGTCAGGATGATATCAGGAAAAAAAGGCAAATTAAATATTTTTGAGGTCAGCAAGTGGATAGTTGACTTATCATCTTACAGACAACAGATGTATTTCTGCCTACCTCTTTTGCCCCACTATTAATATGGGGGAGTTACAGAGAGTAAGACACGGTCAGAAAAAAAAGGACAATGTGGAGCAGCAARAAGTGCTAAAAGGTAACAACAAGATGTCAGCTGGAAAAAAATAAATATAGAAAAGCATTAGTTTTAGCTGGCTACATGTCTGAAACAGCAGTTCCATTGGCAGATACTTTGTGTAGTTTGGCTATGAAGACAATAATTAAACAGTTTTCTGGAACTCATGAACAAGTAACCTTCATGTTCTCTGTGAAAGCGCCCAGATCAGATTTGGCTTCGCACAGCCTTTCAGAGTGACCTGGGAATTCAAATCTAGAAAATCCTGCAAAATAAAGCAGAGATGAAAAACTGCATACCTYCCAAGCAGTAGACTTCATGCATATTATGCCTGCACTTAGTATTTTTTAATGCAACTCTGGTCCAGGCACATTAATTCAAAAATTTTAAATCCTAGTCTTGATTTTGATTTTGATCATTGTCTGATCCAAGTTAACCTTRAGAAATACAGTACACCCACTAGAAGTTAGAATCACAGCATTATTTGATTTGGAATTGACTTTAAAGATCATCTAGTTTCAACTCCACTGCCACGAGCAGGGACACCTCCCACCAAACCACATTGCTCAAGGCCCCACCCAACCTGGCCTTTAAACACTGCCAGGGATGGGGCATCCACAATTTCTCTGAGTAAAATATAGCAAAAGACTAGTTCATCTTTTGGTATAWAGATTTTAGTACATGTAGAAACTTAGTTATAAATGTTAGCGGTTTGATGAATAAAAGACTTTAAAAAAAATTCTGGGAAATGCTGATGAAAATATCTCTGAAGAAACTCTAACTAGCTCTGAAAAGAGCTGACTAGCGCATGTGGGCAATTTGAATATTGTGTCTGGGCAACAGACACACAACAAATGTGGTAAAACTCAGCCTTTATGAGTTGGCACACTTCCTTATGAAATTCTGACTCACAGAATCTCAGAACAACCCAGGTTTGAAGAGACCTCTAAAAGAYCCCTCTCATGAGAGTCTAGATGAGATTATCCAGCCCCCTCTCTAATGGCATTCTGAAAACCTCTACTGATGGGACCTCTACCACATCTCTGGGCAGATTGTTCCAGTGAATGGTTGCTCTCACTATAAAAATATCCCTCTTAGATCAAGATGAAACCTCTCCCAGTACAACTGGTACCCAGGGCCAGCTGAGTGGCTCCTTGTGAAAAAAGAGCCTCCATCCTTTTTGAAGGACCCTTTAAGCACTGGAATCCTGTCATGAGGCCCTGAGCCTTCCCTTCTTATACTGGCATGGTGCTTCCCTGCTCTCTCAGATCCTCAACATGAGTCAATGACTACGAGATTTCTTTACATATATATACATTGACTATACATAATATACAGATAAAATTTTGTGTAYATATAGTTACTAAAACAACAGAAAAAAAGGTAGCAAGAAAACTCCTTTCAGTAACCTTTGCTTTAAAAAAGTACTAAGTGTGTGTTTATTTACACATTGACATAAATACGACACAGAGGGGACTGTAAATAAAACCTATAAAAACTCTATGCCAAAAAATGTCCATTCTGAACAGTGACTCAGCTTCCATTTTTGGGGGCCATGTATAATTTGGGTGAAATRCATAGGCTATGTTACACAACAGTTTGGGTTATCATAGCTGTCCCTTGCAGCCTGAGCATAAGTGCATCTCAAGTTCTTTCCAGGATAGTTGCTGCTGTTGCCATAAATAGAGAATATTTTGTATGACGCTGCTGCATTTTCAGCAGATATGTTTATTCAGAGTCAGTCAGTGCCCAAAACCTAGGTGAATTGCTCTGCGTTGTGGGAGGCAACAATTCCCAGGCTCCRTTTTCAGCTCTGAGATCGTTTCATCTGGCTTAGTTGAGGGCAAAKGACTTGAAAATCTCGGTTTGAATTTCCCATCTGTGCAAATGCAGATGATAGAACTGGCCTATMTCACAGAATGACAGGAGACATAATTAGCTAACATTTGCACAGTCATCTGAAGACTGTCTAAGTGTGGTGCTTGCCAGCATGTCCAAAGAGATTTTTAAATAATATTGTTCAATGAAAAGGAACAGGAACCCAGAAGTTTGAAAAGTCTTGAAAGTTTGTAAGAAAGGTGTCAGACATTCTCAAAGCAAAGATGAAAAAAATATTTTCCAGGTAAGGTTGCATTACATGAATGTGAGAATCAATCAAAGAAATCTCACTGAAGCAGTGCACTAAGAGAGATGGATGGGCTTCTAACACATGGGGAGAAAGAGGTTTGTTGTTTCCTAGAAATGCCAATCTAACAACCAAAAACTTGATAGAACAACAGTTCTTCAAAGTCCTAAATGTAAAGAAAAATTAACTGAATTTCTGTAATACAGTAAAAAGGACCCTTAATTCATTACTTATTGAAACTAAATTTGGCTAAAAAATATTCCTTTTCATACCAGGCCACAGCTGAACTGCACAGAAAGTGCTTTATAACACTTGAATAACAAGGCAGAGCATTAAGTGTTAAATGGGACCCAGGTCTGAATTCCAACAGGGAGAACCAAGTGGCGAGTTCATGAAAGGAATTTTTACCTTCAGATGAGATGAGCTGCTGAATATCTCAAGATCAGCAGCTCAAATTACCACCTGGTGTGATAGCAAACATCAGTATATTAACATCAGTTTGGASGGATCAGTTTAATGGTGGCAATTACCAAACCACAGTGCAGAATATCTATTTCTCAGCCAACCATCACTTAAGCTCATGCATAGAATGCCTTAAGGCTTAAGTAAAGCTTTAGTGGCATGCTAACCAGACTGGCTTTGTGAAAAACGATGACTTTCATTCCTAATGCAGGAGATTTATCAGTTCTATGCACAAAGAACATTTTACTGACACCAAATCTCATATCTGAAAAGACATCTTGGAAAGTAAATGAAAAATAACCTAAAACATTTTGGCTTAAGTGAGTTCCCCAGCATCACATGGCCAGTAAAAAAGCTTGCATCATTACCTTGTCTTCATGGTCCAAATATGAAAATTTTAGTGCTTCTGCATCTCAGCACTGCAATAAAGCCAATGTGAAACTTTATCCCTTAGCTCTCCATGAGATAGCTATTCACAAGCTAGGGCAYAYGTATTTTCATACACTTTCTTCCTTCCCCAGATCAGTGAAGCAGTAAATAGAGAGGGGAAAAAGAGGTTCTCTCCAAATAGCATCAGATCAGTGGTGCAGGAAATAGCAAGCAACTCCCTGCTGGAGCATATGCATTCTTAGCAAATTCTACCAGCAAATGATAATCAGCCAGTTAATTGTATTTAATTGCATCAAAACAATAAATAATGAGAGAGATCTGTGCTGCTTGTTGGAGATTATAACTTGACATAAATGTGAGAAACACAAGCAAATGAATAAATATTAACTGAGTTCTTCAAAACTGAGTTTAAAAATAAATAAATAAAGGCTCAGTGTAAATTGTGTCAGCATTGGCCAACATGTTTCTACAGAGCCAKAAATTTCAGTTCAAAAAAATCCCAGTTTTTCTGAGACAATTGCTATCTATGAATCTGTGTGATGAAGACACAGCATGCAGAACCTTAGCACACTAATAGTTAAGGGAAGAAATACATTTTATAAATTGGGGGAAGCAAGAGGAATGGAGAAGAGAGAATAACTTAAGCAGGAGAAGGAAGTATGTTAATGATGGCAGGTGTTAGGTTCCCAGAAGATACAGAAGTCCCAGGAGGGATTTACCTGAAAAGACATTAGTCCAAGTGTTAGTATAAATAGACTGCAGGGGCAACCCTTGGCAAAGAGAGAGTTGGCTCAGGTAATGCACTGTAGCTGGTCTATTCCAGTTTAACAATCAGTAGCAGGCATGATTGAACCTCACAGAACATGGATTGTTTAATTTATTGCAGCATTCTCCTTGGCTTCTTTGAATAAAATTCAGAAGTTAATTTATTTTTAGTGCTTTTGTTTCAGATTCCATAATGGAAGTGAATTTCTATTCCGGTTGCTCTTTTAGCTGACAATCAATTCTGCAGCTGCAGAGAATCTTGTGTTTCAAATCAGAGAATTACTTCCACTTGCAAACCCTGTATTGTATTACGCATTTCTTATTGTCTTCTATGCAAATGTGTGGAGATATATATATATATATATATATATATATATACACTTTAAAATGCAGGTTATTGTTAATTATTTAGTAAAAAATTGCATCTTTGAATTATAGATCGTCCCTTCAAGTTAAGTCAAAGCCAAGAGAAAAAACAGATAAAATCTCAGAAAACACAACTAGTCATGGTGCTAGTATGTATGATAGAAATTTCTATGAAAAGCTCTTTAAAAAAAACTTATATATTCAAGACTATTTTGAGGAGAAAGAAGTAAGAAAAGGTTTTTACTGGATTACTTAAATTTCCCCAAAACTGAAGAAAATCTTCAGCCAAAATTCTTTGACAGAAAAGATTAGGCAGGAAAACGTGGCTTTTGTAAGAGAAGTTCTGTCAAAAGAATTCATTATAAAGCTAAAACAACATTCCTTTTCAACAYGATTTGAAAAAAACCAATTTGTGGATAAAAATCCCATCTTGGTTTTGTGGCAAAATGAATAGAACTAAAAAAACAAACAAACAAAAAAAGCCCCACATGGGGAAAAACAGGTCAGTAATCAGCTAGATTTTTCAATGCACCTGTAGTTTGCAGAGAAACCTGAGGGAATTAGAGGGACAATGGATGGCATGATTATGAATAAAAATCTTCTAAAAATAATATGATAAACAAATAACAAAAGGCAGCCATGCAGGTTCATTAGATGATGAAGAGTGTAGCTGCTAATGTAATTTCAGGATTTTTTCACAGCTGCTGTGCATTTGGAAAGATGTTTGAGATTTTACTGCTCTCACAGGTTTGGGTGAAAAGTTTTCAGTATAAAAGCAACCATCTTTATATATCCAACTACCATCTTTAAATATCCAGCAGGTCCAAGTAACTCAAATCAGTGGGCTTCTAATATGTGACTAAGATGTCCAAGTCACTGATATTAAGTCTGGCAGATCTGCCGTTTGTTTTTTTCCCACTGTTCCACCTGCAATGCAGAGATTTATTTTGCCACTTAAGTCACAGGTGTTACAACTCTGTCCCATTACATGCAACAGGTYACAAGTGTCTTGGTTTGAAAGAGTACTTTGTTCATAATATGGAAGTGCACTTATTTCCTTCACAAATATATAAAGTGTTATAGTGATCTTAGTAATGTATTGAAGAAATACAGGATAAATTTCAAGAGATAGAAGCTGAAGCCAGACAATTTCTCATCTTGAACTTGTCTTATATTTTTAACAGCAAAAATGAATGACCACTGTAACAGACTACTAAGTGCAGGCATGGATTCTCCATCTTCTTTGCTGCAATCAAGATCCAAAACTCTTTAGAAAAAGATGCTTCAGTCAGGCACAAGGCACCGCTGAACTTTATACAAAGGTAACAGCACGGMGAATACAAACTCTGTAATCTAATGAGGATTTTTGGCCCTAAAATATAGGAAACAGGAAAGCCCTGAAAGAAAAATTTTACTTCAAAATTTAAAGCAAATTTGAAACTATTTGATTCAAAATAGTTTCGACTCACACATTGATAGAGTTATGTGTTATTAGTTCAGAAGAGAATAATTTAAAACCATCAAAACAGTATCAGAGTTAATGTTCTAATTTTAGTGAAGCATTAAAATCTCACAGCATGCCATCCCCACAGCGAGGGTACTTGCAATCATGCAAATTCCTGCAGTGTGCACAAAGGAGGAGGAACAATGATCCCTGCCTATGGCTCGGGCCTCTCGGTTAAGCACTGGGCTTCCAGCTGCTGCATTTCAAACAGGCACACGCTGGGGAGCCACAAAAATCACATCCACACTCTCATTTATGCGAAGGGAGCGCACATGGCTCCGTGCACCTGCACTCCCTACCAGCCCTGACTGCAAAAGCAGTGTGGGACTGCCACTGCCCTGGGTTTGATGGCTCTGCATCCCTTGTGCTGAGAGTGTCCGTGCTGTAGCAGGGTTACAGATGTTGCTTCAGCACTCAAAGGGACATCACCAAGTTCAGAATCCAGCTTCTGTTTTGCAGTGGTTGTAATTCCYTCTATCCAGCTCTTTCCATGAGGAATGATTCTTAAATGGTACCCAAGAGCATTAATTGAAGCTGGGAAAAAAGTAAGATCTTAACCAGACTCAGCAAGAGACAAGATGCCACACTTTCCTTTTTGCATTTGAATCACCTTCACAATCTGTATGTAGAAGATGTCTTTTTCTCCTTCCCTGCACTCTACTGCATAAGATGAGCATGAATGTGTGAATTGCCTCGTAATCTGATCTACCAGTGTGAGGGTCCAAAAGAAACAGAAAAAGCAATTTTGAAATGAGTGGGGCAAGGAAGATACCCCAAAATTGGAAAAAAAATGAGGAGACTCAGTAAGATTTGAAAAGATACTGATGCAACAGTTTGTTGCTTTAAAATTTTTCAGACTTATTTTAAATGAATTTGCTTCATAGCACTACATTATTGCTAAGGAAAATAGTATAGATCTGTACATAGTGTGCTAAATATACTATTACTCCTTAMTTCTATTCTATTTTTATTTGTATCTACATAGGAATGGCCCACTTGCTTTCCAAACTTTAACTAGAATTTAAAATATTTATTTACCTGAGTTGCTATATTTCTGTTAAAGTCCTGTATTTGAAGACTGTAATGTAATCTTTCTTTATGTCTGCCAGTAAACAGCATTTCTATACTGAACATTTCAGCTCTCCTTACTTTAAAGATGTCACTTAGAAAAGAAAAGCATTCCACATACAGCACAACTTCATCTCTAATGGCAAGTATCTGCARCATTATTCACCAGTGAAAAATCCATTTTTATATTGTAAATACACTCCTCACCACCCTTTAAAGCACTAAAAGAACACAGAAATGTATAAAATCAAGCAAGCAGTTCATGTGAATATTGTTAATATTCCTCCAAATGTTCTTAAAGTTTGCAGAGGCAATACTATTTTTAGACCTTCACATTTTTGAAAGAATATTAAAGCACCATAATTTTGCTGCCTCTGTTGCAGGTTATTTTATTTGCTGTAAAGCCAGAGTCTTGGCTAAGGACCTGGAAGGATTCTCCTGTATTGCAAAACTAGACAAAGTTTATTTCACTGTACTCTTTTACCCACAGATTCTACACCAGGGACCAAAACAGAGCAGAAATGAGAGGTCCTTTTGGGCACCAGCCCTGAGACACCAGACAGTGAAGAAAGAAGGGGAGGCAAAGGACAAAGTATTTTTACTGATGCTAAGTCTGTGTCGGACCTAATCTGGCTCTGTCAGCTCTAACCCCAGACCAMATCAGGGAATGRAGTGAAATGCAGAGATGACATGAAGTGCAGAACACTTGACCAAATCTTGCTGAATTGATGCTCACAGAAATCACCAGATTTCATCTCCTTTTCTGAAAGGAAGAATTTACTTTCAGGAAAGGAAATGAAATCTTGAAATCAGAGATCAAATGTAGCAAACACACTGGAAAGGAGATGTGATAAAATAAAAAGCTTTGGGGRAAAAAAAAMAAMMCAAAACAAACAACATTTGGAAATGACATGAACATGAATCGGGACAAAATGAGTTGGGTGAAAAGCACCCAAACTTGCCAAAACTATAGAAATTGAAATTGCAACATCAAGGAACCAAGTGAAATGCAGAGATCATAAGAAGTGTCATAGCATTGTGACATTTTTGCAAAAGCTGTACTGTAAAAGTGTTCAGTGGTGCAAATTTTCCTAAATAAAAGACTTAAATCAAGTTCCAGCCCAGTGTATAGAAGGAAAAGCCCAAATTAATGGGGTAAGTGCTCTCAATAAATGAGGTGTGATTCCATGGCTGATGGGCAGATGTTCAAACATTCCACCTACTGCTCTGCCAAAAAATTGAAATACTGATGTAGTAGGGATTAACATAAATGTCAGCAATGCACAGCACAGCCAAGATCCTGATAAGAAAACAGTTGTCCAAATCCTAGGGTTTCTGTAATTAAATATTGAAAAATCACAGAAAAAAATATTGCTCTCTAAATTCTTAGTTTTAAATAAGAGTTTATGTATGTAGAAAAAGGCTCTTCAAACCACWGGTCCATATTCTTGGTTTACCTCCTTTCTTTCCTGCAAGCCTTAGACCTAATTTTGTTCCCTTCTGGACATATCTAACCACACAAAAAAACTGAAAGCAAAGTTTGAGAACYACTACTCAATAAATAAAAAGTCTATGAAGTCACTAAGTCAGAAAATTGCTTTAGATGATTCCAGCGTTTGGCAACTATGCCTGAGAAGCAGAGTGCATGGGAAAGTCCATGATTAAAATTAGGCCATTAAAAAAAAAAAATCCAGTAAACGACATGGAAGCCCTCAACACTTGAAACAAGGAGAAACTGAGGAAAAAAAGCAAAAAGAGTCCAGTAGGAATCATATTTCACCTACTRTCTAAAACATACAGAAATGTCAATCTCAGTCTGGAAAAGCTGGGGTTTATTATCAAAGTTAAATTGATATTTCATTCCTGAGATGAAAGGTGCCCAAACTTGAGACAAGACAAACATTGGAAACCTATATGCAAACATGGATGATGCCCCTAGGTATGAGTGATCAGTTGTGAGACAGCTGCTCATTATCAGAAAGATAAAAGAACTTCAAAGTAGCAAAACAATTGATCAAACTCATCCAAAGACAGAGACCTCAACCTACTAATGCCCACCAACTTCGACACATTGAACACCAGTGAACAAAYGTGAAAACCTTTCATTTACTTCTAGATCTTAATAAAAACACAGACTGGAACTCCTAGTGGTTTCCAAAGCATCTGAATGTCCAAAACTTTCTTAAATCAGTTCTAAAATATTACATAATTGCATATCACACATCATCAGAATATATTTGTTCACATGGCTTCTATCCTAAGGGCAGCTCACACACKCTTGGTTGAGGCAGCTGCATAACACTGGAACAAATGAAGTTAATTACAATGATGAACTAAGTAACACAATTTGCCTTTTGACAAAGCTATTCTTCCCCTCTCTGCTGGACTGCCCTATTTAAGTTCACAGGAAATTTGCAAACTGTGGGACTGCAGTGACTGGATGCCATCAAAGCCAGTGGCAGACTGTAAGCAAATTACCACAACCTGCTTCTTTGGAGAGAGAGCCTTTGGAAATAACCCAGCTGAACCTCTCCAGTGAGATGCAATCTGAACTTTCATCAACAGCTCTCTGCTGTTTTCATCCTTTTTTGTCTGTAGCTCTTTTTTTTCTTCTTTATTTCTTCTTACATTTTGGACAAGCCTCTGGTTTTCAGAGCAGTTTACGCGTTTAAATAAAAGCCATACAAAAGGGAATAAATCCTTAACAGACAAATTATAWAAGATTTGCAGGAATCATACATCAATAACTCTAGTGATTATGGGAACTGGAGCAGACCATTAGAAACATTAAAAGAAATTCAGCTTATTGGAGGTTATGCCTCATCTTTTTAGCCATTTCTGTCTACAGCCTCTTGCTATCCCTCACCTTTTTAGCTGTTGGTGTGTTCAGCCTCTACATTTTTAGTGTTATTTTAGATCCCTTTCAAAAGGACGTGAACAGTTTTATTTCTTCCTTCAATTAGAATAATTTTCACTTTCTGTGGTCAGAATAGTCTTCATTAACTCTGCACAGCACAGGTTTTCTATAGGCAATTATTTTTTCCCTTCTGTGCTCCATAGCAACTTATTGCAGGCTAACTTTAAAGGTGTTGCAAGCAAAAAGTAGACTGTAAATTAGGAGTTTGCCAAGTCTCAGAGACAACCATCATAGCAGGCAAGTAACTGAACAAAGAGCTCTAGCTGTTGTCTCTGACAGCATCTCTCATCTCCTCTCCATCTCTGCCTGTTCCTTTTAGTCTTGCTTTCAGCAGGAAGCAACCCACCTCTGTGAAGCTTCAATGTCTAGTGACACATTTGGGCAATGGCAGCTTCTGAATGTAGCAGGGAGGAGTTTCTAAAGAGCTATGGCTGCAATATGCTCCAACATTTACCTTTTTCCCTGTTACTATTACATTAGAAGAGCACATTCATCAAATTCTTAACTCCAGGTGCCTCTGATGCTGCCAGAGACAGAAACTTGACTCCATGGTAATCTAAGGTTTCACCCTGTGTTTACATGTGTCCAAAGCACACACACCAACTTCCTTTCATCTCACACAGGAAGCAGCTCAGGGTTAGTTGTCCTATTAATCTCCTCACAGCTGCGTTATTTTTTGATGCTCTAATTTATGAGAAAATCAGTCATTACAGTGATGTGGATACACACACAAGACACATACACACTTATATATGCATTCCTGGGAAGAAACATTTTGCAGTAGCTGTGAAACAGAACATGGATATAAAAAGATCAGTTTTAGGATAAAGGGAATCAGACTGAAACKCATGTATTCACTATGGAATTGTAATTCCTCTATAAAGCTGCAGAATCAGGGTTTGATTAGACACTGCTGGGCCCCTGTGGTAGAATTTGGGCAATTGAGAGATCAAGGCTCCTGGCTCAAACCCCTTTAGACTCTTTGCACTGTTAAATGGAGGTCATTAGGATCTGCACCTAGCTATTACGAGAGCAGCTTCTTAGACATCACAAGGCTAATAGCTATTTCAGRGTTTCTTTTCTGGGAAATTCTGGGGGAAATAGAGATTCCACACTCTAATTTTCACTAGAATGAAAAGCCAGGCTAGGTTCTATAACCTCAACAACACTTACCAGCTCAGGAGTAGATGAAAAGCAACAATGTTGTAGCTACAAGGCTGAAATATTTTCCATCTGGAAATTTAACTGCATTCAAAATGAAGGTGCAGCTGGTAAAGATCAATAAAAGACAATCCTTCCCCAAAATAAGATTCAAACCCAAACAAGATCTTTTGCAAGTCTTTCTATGTGTCCAGTAGCACAAAGACTACAGATGTGCTCAAATGCAGGTAAGAAGGAAAAACACAGAGCATTTTTTTTAACTCATCAACATAGAATTTAAATTCTGTCAGAGTCTTTCTCAAAGACAAACTGGATTACATTATGACATCTGTAATTATATTTTGATGTTAAGACAGATTAAAGATCTAAATTACTTTCTTCTCCTGTAGGTTGAGAATCTCAACTGCTGTAATTGTCATCAGCCTTAGCAAAGTTGTGCCAGCCTTTGCAGCTGAAAATCAAACTTATAATTTCCAGGATTCCAAGTMACAGTGCTTTTTGGTTTTGTGTCAAAGACATAATGGAAGCTTCAGCAACCGGCCAAGTCAGCCACCGTGTTATGTGTGGAAGTCACAACACAGTGTTATTTGTGCAAAAGAGAATGTGAAAGAYGAGGTCAAAGAGTTCCCAGCACACTTGTCAACAGAGAAAGCTCAATTGTTTGAAGAAAAGGGCAGCTATTGAACTCTATTTCACCACACTTTGCTCCTAAACAGCAAGCCCTGAGAGGAAAGGAGCTTAAAACTGCATTTGCCAGCAGGAATAGCAACAGTAGCATGAAGCTTTCCTATATAAATCATATAAAGCTGAGAGAAAAAAATCAGAAGTCAAAATATATTGAAAATATTTTGTGTTTTCTCTCTGKGCTTCAGGATACAGGTTTCTGTTTAAACTAGATTTGACCTTATGAAGGTTTTAGTTGCCTAAGAGCAAAAATAGCCATGTTTACCTGAGCAGACAAACCATGAATAGGATTATGTTCAAGTGAAAAATTCACTCACTAGCTGGGCTGGCAGCTAAGCTCCCTGGCAGCAGCAATTCTGGTCCAACKTGCTGCTAGCAGCAAAACCTAAACAAGGTAAATATATTACTGCTGCACTTCACGAAGGTACATTTTAAAAGTTTTCAGTATTGCCACACATACCTTGTGCTCAGATATGACCAGTGAGCTCCAAAGTGGGAATAAATCTTTTCTGGGTTTTGAAAGCGTTAGTGAGAATAAAAGATATGCATTTAAAAAAAAAAAAANAAAAAAAAACCAATCCAAAACAACAAGCAAACAAGCAATCAAATCTACCAATTATTTAAAGAAACCATATTCAGTCCTTTCCCCTTTCACAGACAAAAGACTACTGTGGTTGCCTGACACAGATAAGAGTCAGTAAGCCAAGCTAAGAATGAGGAGTGACTTGCCAAGTTTCTTTATCAAATTGCATGAAGCCACAGAAAGATAAAACTGTACGCTTGTCAATGCTCACAGTTTTATCTTTAATCTGCAGATGTATTACTGGAACAAGACAGATCCACTAACTAGGCTGCTGTCAGGAAACCCTGGACCACTGGCAGTGAAGGATGAAGCGCCATGAGGGGAAGCCAGGTATGTCCTCGTGTGTGCGCTCTTCTGGTTCACAGTCTCACAACTGATTGGCTAGAAGAAGGATTTGCCAAGTTTCTGAATATATTTTTAAAATAAAATGTTAGCAGAAAATAGAGAAATCACTTAAATAAATCTTTAATTGGATGTTCCACTATTTTGGTTTTTATCATGCTTTTAGAAAAACATTCTGCATACAGGAAAACCAATGTTTGTCTCTGCAGTTCACCGGAGTTTCTATACATTTTAGCACTACRACACTTCTCCTTTTCCTCATTCCCGCTTTTATCCTTCCAGAACTTCTTGTCTTCACTGAGGGGACCAGTTATCAGTCATCTGCAGATATACAGAGCAGATCTGTAGAGCATCTGATKTGTTGTGGGGGCACCCTCTCTACCAGTGCCACTGCCCAGATTTATTTGATCAAGTATTTTAACTCTCACCCATTCCAAACAAAATACTCTTGATAAACAAATCTGCCAATTACTCATTTCTTACCCCATCTTGTAACTTTCAAGAGTATTGGGTAGAAAAGTGCAAAAGAACAGGCAAACTAAACAAGTAGAGGGTATTTTCCTGCAAAATACAGAAATTTCCAACATTTTCTATAGTGTCACTTTAGCTGAATCCTTTATATGTCATTTTTAAGGAATAAAATTTAATGTAGAGCATTCAGTAACATGTTAAAAATGTGATTAATATGTATTATAAGACCTCAAAAAGAACTCTTGACCTTTTCCTTCTARCAAAAATGTACCAGAACTAACATTTGTACTCTTACTTAAGCTAGTCTAACATTTATTTTCTAATTTATGATTTTTTTTAATATTTAAGGTTAACAATAGGGAATAATTTTCCATTTATTACAGATTAATAYATTGGTTATTAGCACAAGGAAGGGGAAGATTTCCCACTTAACACCGGCATACCTCTAACCTTGCATACAGGCACATCTGAATMTGACCCTGTTAAGAGGAAATTATTAAAACTTTGCTTTTGTCAGTGTAGTAAAAATTGTGTGCAACTGCTATAAAGCAATCAGAGTCCTGAAGCTGGCAGTCAGCAAGAAGAAAATGGTCCCAGGAATGGAATAAAATCCAGTGAATATTCAGTATATACATTGCAATTGTAAAGACAGCTGTAAATAATTTTGTATTGAAGATATATTTAACTCTCTATATAATTGTATATATATATGTATAGTTATATATAGAGAAAGAGAGTTATATTTATACATATATAGTTATATATATATAGGTATATATGTAGGSAGGTATGTCCTATATAGATTTACTACAATCTGCAGTAAGGAAAGGACTTCCCTTAAATGCCTTTTTAGTCCTTTTTCTTCTTACAGCCTTTCTTTATGGTCTTTCCATGTCCCTGAAATAGTGTTGGAAGCCATGTTTTCCACATGAATGGCTCTTTTCCAATTCTCTCCTCTGTGGGACAGAGTCAACAGCTAAAGAATGGCTTCCAGGCTACTGAATATATGGAAAATGATTGTGCCTGTTTGGGGGCTCATGTGTCTCATGACCCTTGACTGGGACATTCCCATGATACATACATTAGGATGAGGCAAATTTTCCCCATTACATGACCCCAGTATGAGACAAGGAGMTGCTTTGGACTACTGAACTCAAAGCCTTGGACTTGCAAGAGTTCTGTGTCTGTACTGAAAGCATCAGGCAGTTCTTCAGAGCAATTCCACAAGAACAGGCTTTGGCATTCCACTGCTAAATCCATTCTTTATAATTGGGGCTACAGACTTTTGAAATGGGTTTTCACTGAAGATAATTATAATGACATTTTTTTCAAAGACAGCTKGTTTCCCTGCTGGGGATTTTAACTTACAGAAGTCATGTCTGTACTTAAGAGCCACAAAAATAAGATGCATTTATAACCAATTCTGAAGCAGTATATGTGGGGGAAAAAATGGAAATATGGAAAAGGTGATCCAGCATTGTATAAAGATTCATTTTTGCTAAACGAAGTAATATATAAACCCATTCTAGACATATAAATTTCTAGGGTATATTTTATATACAATACAAATATGTCAGGTCCCCATGTAATTTAAAGGTCTATGAATTTACCTGCTGAGTGTGTAATTGTAGATGCTGAAAGGATTAAAAGTGGGGTATTTCTCATCTCCTGATTTGTTCCAAGTAAGCTTCCTTTTTAACAAACACACATTTCTTTATGAAGCAGGAAAAATTGCACATTACCCACATGGAGACTAAGATTCTCACTTTGCATTTGATAAATGGTCTAACAGTGGATCATAATAAAGGGCTAAGTGATTTTGGCAGCAAACACTGTGGCCAGGAAAGCACAAGCCATGAGGTCACCTAGCCACTGTCTTTGCAGCATGATAAACAAACCATTATCAAARTAGCTAGAGGTGCATTTGGTCAGTACTTTTCAACTTGCAAGGTTTAGTCCAGCCTGTTTTGCTCAATATTTTGTCACATTTTTCTCGTAAAATAATAAGCTATGTCTTTACTATATTTGTTGAGAGTGTTGCACAATTCAAGGTCTGCAACTTTTGACTTATCAGTAGTTTAAATAATTAGAAGCTAACTTATTTACTTTAAAAATCTGTCTATCTAATCTCTGCTTTTAAAAACCCAGATATGGAGCTGCATTTTTAGGCAGCACTTCAATATGAGTACCAAGGAGAAAAGTTGAGACTCTCTCCTGATTTCAGTGTTAATGAGAGTACACAAAATCTATCTCAGGCTTGTGTTTTACATAACCACAAAAAAAAAAAAAAATCTCAAACAATAAGGGTCTCAGACTCCCATCCTTCTTTCTAATTTCCTAATTCCTACTTTTTCATGATTTGCAGGCTATATCCTGACAACATCTACCTGACTCACACTCACATGTAATTTGYAGACCCCAGAATCAAACAAGAGCTAAAGACACCACATCACAATGACACACAGAGATGTTTGAGCCTTTCTGCTTTTCCCTTTCTGTTTAATGGTCAAACTTCCATGCAGAAGACAGCTGGCTACACAAAAATAGRCACAATCAGACTCAGAGCTTGGGCACAGTTTCACCAAACACCTCTTGGAACATCCCATACTATCTTTGTTCAGAAATATTTTAAGTCAAATAGAACAGCAACATTTTGCAGCTCTCATGCAGAAAGATGTCACATTAGACCCTCAGTAGCTCAGTCTTTGGAACACAAGGACACTGCACATCCCTCTGCTTGTTTACCTTTGTCCATAATGGACGTGTCCTCTTTTCATCAGCTCATTTTCTGGGACCCTAACACATACTGCTCTATACATTTTGCTCACATTGTTTATACATGATGTTTAATGGCATCACTRTACACAGCAAATGCAGGTCTTAACCAGTAACCCTGGAGGTTCTTACAGGGTAACCATTTTTTATTTTATGTGAACCATTGACACCCCTTTCACTGAATGATTTCTTCAGAAGTAAACTTTCTTATTTGGCATCTGTGTTTTGCTATCAGCAATAAGAGGGAGTCACTGAGGTCATGAAAACACTCAAGTAATTAATCTATCAGGTCTTGCCAGCTCTGGCTTTCAAAGGGCTACACAACTGAGCACCACTTGGAGAAGTCTTCACAAARGTCTTTGATGTATTTCCCAACACCATTACTTACAGAAGGTGAACAAGCCAGTTTTATAAGAATTTTCCTGCCTAAAATCATTCTTAAGTGACAAAGAAGGAGGTTTCCGTGTAAGAAATAAAATGTGCATATAAATCTCACTTAAATAAGTATTATTAATACTAAGCTTCTGATGGTTGATAGGAACTTGAGATGAACCTGTAATGTCCCAATCACAATTCAGGTTTTTGATCTGCAACTGGAAAAGATAAAGATGTGACAAAATTTAAAGCAGAAAAAAAGAAATAAACTACTTTGGAAGTTCAAAACTGGAAAAGGCAGAACAAGCATGTAATCAGCACAGAAACTGGATAGAGCGACTCATGCATTCRGTTCCTCATTCTGCTTTTGGCTGCATCTATAATTTCAACTCTCTTGTATAGAGTTTACCCTCCAGCCTTTGGTTTTCTTGTTTATAACACTTGAGAGATCTACAAAGAAATTATACTCAGCTGGTAATGGACAGAAACTGTCAGCTCTTAGAGCCTGGTTCAGGCTGGGCTTGAAGAAACAAGATTGCTCAAAACTATTTGAAGGAGCACCCCAGATTCTCTCATTTGCCTGATGCAATCCACACGGCCTTTCCCCAAAGGTGAGGCAATGCCCAAAGGTGAAGTCATCTTCCCCTGGCAGCTGAACCACAGCAAACACTGCACTTCTGACCTGATACCCGGCTTTAGCTCTTCTCTTAATGGTCACTGGGCCTCCCTAGATGCTAAAGCAACAGCTCTACTTTCTGTTAATCACTCTGGTTTCTTATAATAGCAGTATGAGATAATATCAAACAAATGAACTATTCRTCTTTAGAAAAGAATGGAAACAAGAATATGTCCATATCAAGATCCATTACCTACTTCACTTATCAGCAATAAGCCAGCAAACTAATAATTCTCTAGAAAACTGTGATTCAGCTAGCCCATGTTTTRTGCTTTTATAAAGATAATGTAAAATTAATAACATAGATTTGCAAAAACTTTTTACAAGACCTACCGAARTCACAGTAAAGTATACAAAAAGTAAAAATGAAGTGACAGTTCAGATTTTAAATCTAATACCACGAGATTCACTGAGCTCCAACAAGTTACAATCCCATCTATTGTGACAACTCTTAAGCTCTCCCTCCCTAACAGACTGGCTTGTTGCATAATCTGAGATAAAACTTTGGACTTCACATTATAATTCTCACACCATGATTATATTCCTAAAAACAGTTCATCAAAATATTTTCTCTTATTAACCCCTTGGTTCCCAARTTGTATTATATGAAACTTAACTAACATTTGCAAATCACCATCATAAATCAAAGTCAAGAATCAMAACTCTGTCACTGATCTGTCCCTCTGGAGGTGTAACCACACACTGCTKCTAACTCACGAACAAGTACGACATATACTCAAGGCCAGAAGGAATGAAAATATTGATACTGTGGTAATTGGTAAAAGGCATTTTTAAAATGAGTTATGAATCTTTCTAGTATTAAAAAAAAAATGTACTCTTGGCATGGATTAACAGCCTCAGTAATATTGTGGTTTATATATTCTCTACAATGACATGTTAKTCCCCTAATAAGCTGATATTCTCTTCATTTCACCATTTCTCCTACCTGGTTTAGTTAGAATGGATTTTTCTCGCATGCTCAGAAAATTTATTTTAGAGGATGCTAAATGGCCACAGATGGAGCAGACAAACTCATTTTGGGGTCCAGTTTTCTGCATTCTTTTCAGACTTCAGCACATTTTTTTACACAGGTGCAAAGATTCAATTCATCTTGCCTCCCCTGATAAGAAGCATCCTGATTCCTCAGAAACCAGTGGGATAGTTTCATCTTGGAAAGTTTCCTTTCAGGAGCAGCCCACAGGCTAGACCCTGCCAAAGTGTGTCTAATTCTGTTACAGCTGCAAATACCAAATGTGCACAGTGGGCAGCACCTCCCTAAGCTGTAACTATATTTCTTGCCATAAAAAAAAAATAGTTATTTTATACTATTTCAAAGAGCTGTGATGAAATACTTACCAGGCACAGGGGTACTTTTCACTAATTTAGATATTTCCTGAGTCTATGTTTTGCCTTGCTTGTATCATACTCTAAATGGAGAGGGTAATAGAGCTTCTGAACGCAAATATGTATTGCTCATATAATTTTTAGGTGGTGAACTTAGGGAGGCTGGGAGATGGTGAACATTAGATTGCTGAAAATGAGGTTTGCTTTTGTCCACATTTTTGGCATCAGCTCAGTTATTGCTGTTCTGTTGTTATTATATGTGGTAGATGTAGTTTAACAAGTTATATAAACCAGTTCAATCACTCAGTATTTTACTTATTTTCCCYTTTTTTATTCCTAGAAATCATAGGCTATTAATTACATTTCCTGCAAGAGTTTAATTCTAAGTGAATGCAATACGTGGAGTTGAAGAGCATCTACAAATTCAGAAACCAGTTTATTGAATAGCAACTATTTCACTACAGGTTGAAAAGGAATATAAAGGCAATATCATGCTGTGAGGATRAAAAAAATTACGTTGCCAGGCATTTTGAGAGAGTCAGATGAGAACAGAAGCTATTGAAAGGGACATGTCTTGCTAGAGGTACTTCAAAGTGAAAGGAAGCGAGCCGCTAAGGGCAARGAAAGCTCACTCAGTAAGATGACGGTTTCACACTTAATTAAAGGCTGACAGCAGGGAGGGTGCATTCAGCAACTTTATCCATTTACAAGTGTTGGAATGAAAGCACAAACAAGAGAGGAATTCTCTGTCACTGGAGAATATCACCCTCTGCACTAAATATTACAAAACATGCATATGAAGAATAAGTTTTAATTCAATGGAGAAATACAGAACSCGGGTCAGAGATGATCAAACAAATTTCCTACCTGCCATGATGACACTTGACTTCTCCAAATTCCCAGCTGTCACAGCTCAGGTCATCATCTCTTGAACCCCTGACTGCTTCAAACACAATCCCCTTGCATCTTATTCTGCCTTTAGGATTTTCTTGAGTTTGTGATGTTCAAGATTGTCTTCTCAAATAACATCATCTTCTGTCAATAAATCTTTGGATAAAGGTTTATAAGAAGACTTTACATTTGGGATTTTTTCTTGTTGCTAGCAATATGCCCTTGCTTTTATGTAATACATTTTACCCATCCCCCTTCAGGCAGAGATTAGAGCTGGAAAATGTTAGATTATCTACCTCAAGTTTTCAGAAATTTAAAGCTGAAAAATTGAGGCAMTCAGAAAAGATAGTCTAATATATATATTCTAACACAAAATTCCTGAAAAAAAAGCTTTTCTAACCATTTAATCTGATTATTCACCACTGACAACTCATTTAGGGGACAACAGCAATATTTAAACAAATGTTAACTTATATTTCCAGTGAATGACTAACSTATTTTGGAGATGGAAGGAGAGGATTCAGCATTATAAATAACTGGCTGCTCCATTATGCAAAGTGTAGTGGAACTGAAATAATTTACATTGAATTTCTTTTGTCTGGAAGTTAAGCACCCTTTTCTTATTTCACAGTATGTTCTATGCACTCACCAAAATGGTATCTTTCTAATATTTACTCTGAAACATTAAATCTAATTTCAAACTGTGTTTTATACAGCTGAGCTGTGACATAGAGCTCAAGGGAGGAGCTMATCACAGTGGCTTCTCAGCCTCACCAATCATCTCAGCTATCTTCCCAAATCACAACACATCTACCATTATCTTCATGTTTCCAGATGTATAATGTAACTCATGCTGTGCTCTTCCCCTCTTTTCCTTGAAAACATTAAAACATCATCTGGGTTGTCTGTCATGGATTAGCTTGTCATAGACTTGTCAGTCAGGTGAATTTGCCGTGTTTGCTACAATATCTGTGTTATGATCTGATTACAAGAGACACCTCTGCCCAAATCAAGGTGCAAATGAGACCATGTGCAGGCTCTTGTGTATTTCAGAAACTTTATTTTTCTAATCTGAAGCACTTGTAGTAATAGACCTTGGTTTTGTTTAGCTAGAAAAATATCTCCATTGGGCTTTCATGTCAATATAATTCAGTTTTTCCCTCTCTGGTTTGTTGTTATTAAAACAAGTGGAAGTCATATTTGTGTCAAAAAGTATTTAATCCTTTGTTCATCTCTGGTCTTAGTCCAGCCACAATCTGTGCTTTATTTTAAGAAGTACTCATTAAACCAGTCAGGATGCTGACTCATGATCTAAAGAGAGGCATGGACCTGATCTAGAGCACCTGAAGTGGAATTTACCATATTCTAGATTCCTGAAGTGGAATTTACCATAATTGGTTTTCATCAATCTTTTGTAATAAACCATGTATCTGTATGACATATTTGTAATGGTAAGAGAAGGTACTGAAACATTTCTGAAGGGTAGTAGTTTTTTTATGTATTTGCTATATTTTCTCATTTGCATGAAAAAATGTTACTACCAGTACTCATCTTAACAAATTATGTATTCTTAACTCTTTGGGTTATCTCAAAATAATATTTGTAATCTTCAAATTATGCTGGTGAGAAACACCACATGGGTCCATAGAATGGCATTCAGGGTCATGATGTTTCTTTCCCACTGACATTTCTTCTCCATAGGAGTGTTCCTGGGCCATCTGTGGAGACCAGGCTTTCACACCTCTGGTGCTTGAAGCACCCTCCATTGTATCAGGACCTGTGCAGTGAACGGGGCTCAGATGATCATCTACTCCCTCTGCCTTATCAGTGGAAAAGCTTCCAAACAGAGTCAGAAAACTGGCAGAAATCCTAATATCTTCCTTAGAATAGCAGGCAGCCTCATCCCAGACTTAGGTGGCCAAGAGATATTCAGGAGTTTAGGTGAAGGCTCCAAGACTCCCTAGTGTTCGAGTGTTCATGGAAAAACATTAAATAATTTCTTTATAGTGGTGTAACCTAAGATACTGAATGTCTCTCTACCCTCTCTCTTCACCTTTTCTCCATGGTAATAAAGGCAGTCCAGTTGAGCAATCAGAAAGACAAAGAAGTCAGAACAYTTGCCAGCACTAGTTGTAGACCCATAAATCTGAAGAATTCATTGGCAGTTTGTCACTAAGCTCTATTTCCAGAAAATAAATCAAGCTATATGGGTGTATTTATTGAAAATTTTGCAAGTGCAAAAGTTGGTCGTTGCTCCAGGACTTATCTGCTGACTGGAAAGTTCCTGCCTAGGGCAAAGATATATACACCCAGAAAAAACCCAGAGCTGGTAATAAAAACACTGACCCATCCTTAGCTACTGCACTGTGCATCACACTGCTGTCATCATCTCAGTGTTTTCCACTGATATTAGACAACGTACACTCAGCGACAGCTGTTTTATTATTGTCTTTAATGGCCATAAAGCAGAAAATATTGYATAATGCAGGGGAAACATCCTGCCAGCTCTGGCTCTGTGTGAGTATGTCAATTTAATAGCACCGTTTGGCTTCTGAGGGATTTCTTGACTAACAGGTGCATCATTATACACATCAGCAATTCACTAAGTAGAACAATAATACAGTGCACATTATGATGCTATCTATAACTGACACCAAAAATGAACTCTCTAAAGAAGTACAATAGATTGCCACTGTGCTTGTAAAAGTGCTGTTTGAACCAACACAGGCTTTGGGGTTAGAAATTGGTTTTTTATGTCACTACAAAGATCTGTGAGCTGGTTTGCCCTGATGAATTGGATTAAAGAAAGAGAAGAAAGAGCTGATGCTCCTCATTAAGAACCACCAAACAATGCATGTCTGACACATGTTCAAGCAGATCTCTGTTAATTTACCTTAAACTATCATATTCCTTATCAGGAAATATCAGGGGGCTTCAATTTCAGATAAAGCAAAGATAGTTTAATATGTTCATRCCTTTCCAATTCCTTTACTCTTTCTTCCACGTAACAAGCTAGTCACACTTCCAGTAGGGAAAGATAGTCAAGTCTGCAAAGGAATACTTCCTCCTCCACAAGGAACTCAGTCTCTCTGCCTAAAAAAAACCAAAATATTCTCCTAAATTCTGTAAAATAAAAGCTATATTTTTTTGCAAGATTCCAGCATTTCAGATGAACAGTGTTTTTCTACTGCTCAAGAACTGATTTTTTCCACAAAACTAGAAACTATTTGCATTCATTTTCTTTGGATACAAATCTAGATGTATCAGAGAATTGAGAAAGAGCTGCCCATTCAAATTCATCCAACTACTAAACTAAAACTTAAGTGCAAACCAGATCCAGTATGTATAACGTGATTCCCCATTTCAAAATAATATTAAAGGCACCCTTTGTGGTTTTGGGAAGTCCATCACCTTCCTGTTCGTTTCATGTTTTTAATTTATTAAACCTTCTTCCGAAGGATCTATTTTGATAAAAATCCACACAAAGCGTCCAGCTAAATTTAATTAAAGTATGGTTTAGATCCGAATTAACCTTCAGTCATCACTGGCATTTCCACTGAGTATTCAAAGGATTGTCCAGATTTTCCTTGCTACATATCCCTTGCTCAAAGTTCTTTTCAGACGATTGCTCAGCTTAGAATGTCCTTGAGTAGCACCCCATTGTTCAATAATCCAGTGACTGTGTGGGTGTTAATTTCAAAGGCGTGCAAGACACCTAACCTGGGTGGAAAGGCCAAAAATAACACTCATATGTTCAGAGTACTCCACATGAACTGTTGTTCTGACTACATTCACACTGATTAAAAAAATTTTAATCAAATTCTAGTGAAACTTTCATAAAAGTGATAAAGCAAGGGACAGTTTATAACATATTTAAAAAAAAAACAAAAAAAACAAAACTTAGACCATGTTGGATATACTTAGAAATGGGAATGATAAACGAATAGCGATAATGGAATTAGCAGAGGTTTACTAGAAACCTGATAATTATTTTCCCATAGTTTTTGTTTTTAAGAAGCTCAGCCACRAACCAGCACTCCTTTCTGCTAGACCCCACAGCAACACACAGCTGAGGCACATTTGTTCCGAAACTTTTAGAATCTGAGACAAGAACGAACAGATGAATACAGGCGGACAACCAGGAGTAAAAGGACACAACAAGAAAATGAGCATCAGTGACTGCTTTTGTACATATGCAGAATTCAAAGAACACTCTGAAATTCCCAAGATCCTCATAAGAACTTGTCTTTACACAAGCTCCAGCTGTCCTTGCAGACATTCCACGTACCCATTAGTTACATGATGTTTTCATGATGTAAGGAACCAAAAAAGCAGTATTGTGTTGAAACTATCAAACATTATCAAACCTTTCTGGCAGCTGAAATGAAGAAGCTCCTAACAAGGTCTGCCTACAAATGCAATGTGAACAATGATCAAGAGGGGGAAAAGCCTTCATGTCACCTCAGTGCATGCAAGCACCAAGACCGGTGGTGCCGCCTTGATGGAAAACTGCCAGATAAAAGTGCAGCTTGACACACCGCCAAGAAAACACTGATCACTCTTTCAGAAGTTGTCAACCTCTGTAAAAGACTTGCTACTTTCTTCAAGGACACAAGGAGTTATCCTTCACAATGGAAGAAAGGATTTAAATTGTGGGGGATTTAACAGAAAAGGGGAACTCTTGTTAAGCTACAATAAAGAATATAACACTAATGATAAATTTGAATTACCTGTGCCCRCTTCTCTTTTATCTAATAGCACACTTTGATCTTTCAATGAAAGACTGAGTAGGAAAATTAAGGTATAAAATGCCCCTGGTTTTAAGGCTTAAGTAAGGAGGCAAGACTAACACATTTGTTCAATATTCATGCCCCCTAGGAGACCATTACCTTGAAATAATTACCTTTATTTATTCTCTGTTTTCATGGATCCTGTAAACTTTTAATGAAATAATACATAAAAGTGGGTTCCATTCAGCYACAAATGCTCATTAATTGTTTGCTAATGCAACACTTTTTTTTTTTTCTATTTGCTCTCCTGGCATTATTATAATGAAGAGCAATTGCTTTATAAAGAAAGTTGTGCAAATACTGTAAATCATGGCTTCTTTACCATTCTACTAACTTGCCCTCCAGTGGACTTTTTTTTTGTTAATTAACTTTCTATTGTTTGTCATTCCAACTAAATAGAGTAGAGCAATTACTTAACGTGTTACATGAAGTGCTGTGAAAGCTAAAACCTCCCCCCTCCTCAAAAAAAAACCCCAATAAAATAAAATAAAATAAAACTTGATCAAGGAAAAAAGTCTTTAAAATAAAACAAACAAACAAACAAAAAGCCCTTAAATGCCTTGAAAGCTCCACAAAAGTTAGTTGGGGAAAAAAAAGGAAAAGCAGCTGATGCATCAGTAGTGTAGCAGTAAATTAAATAACTCACCTSTTTTGTTCTCAGATCTGTCAGAAGGAAGTGAATCAAGTTTAGTATTGTTCACAGTAAAAGTACCTAGGATTTGCTCACCTGAGCATATGTCTAATTACAGTACTGATAAAGACCTGCAGAAAAAGCCTGGCATGCTGTGGAAATCTCATGACCTCATTCTGTCTGTGAAATCTAGACTGACCTCTCCACAGTCATCCACAGAACTCTTTATTTTTTTTTCTGTTCTACTTGTGCTCATTCCATCTCATGCACACACTAAATTTTACCAGCAAGTTCTATGGTATGGTAGCTTGCCTTCAATTAATCCTAAGAACAGGGACATACCTAAATACAAATGACTTAAGGAGACATATTTAAAGAACCACATGCATCTATTTGTGGTCATGACTGGTAACTTCATTTTTCTGGAGCTTAAAGTGCTTATCTAATYGCTTATCTAAACAAAACAAGATCCCTTGACATAATATTATAGAAAAACACAGTTCATTAATTCCTGATTCAAAGGAGCTTTCATTCTAACAAGTGAAAACCTGATTTATTTCTAACCTTGCCACTTTTGACCTCCAGAGATTCACATGGCKGAATGAGCTCTATTTCCTTATCAGCTAATTCATTCAGAAGAGAGACAGTATTTTTATAGCACTTAGATGGTGCATTTGTGAAGAAATCCCATCACAGATTAGTTGGGGATTACAACGCAGACAAGTAAAACAAATATTCATGACCATCAGACTCATTACACAGTTGCTACACTTTGTCAAGATATACAAACAGCAAAGGTACTGAAAAGCTCTCTGGGATCCGCTCAAAGGATTTTTATCATGCTTGCTTGCTTGCCTGMTTCAGCAAAGCAACTCAGATATTTTGGGGCAGGACAAAACACTATCTCTTAAAAATTGATTCTGAGTACAGAGTGCGAGCAAAATGGAAAAAGCAGATCACATCAGTAAGAAAATACAATTGATTYAATTTTGAAAAATTGTAAATAAGTCTTACCACAAAAAGTCTGGATGCTTTCACACAAATTTACTTTCAAATTTTGACAATAGTTACAATAACCATGTTTTCTAAGATTCATGTTATTTTTGTCATTAAAGAAAAATGGCACAAATCCAAGTCATACAGTTTTATTAAAAAGGATTTTTATTTCGTTGGAAGATTTACTTGGTAAAGGCTCAGAGGACCTTAGGTCCTGTTGTTCATTCGGAGCACTACTTTTTAAAAAGTGCTATTTCTTTTACACTAATGCAGTTGAAATGTTACATTCACTCTAAGAATCACTTTTTGAAATGTATTATTAAATATGAAAGGGAGAGCCAAGGTGTAATTTTCCCTTCCATAATATGTCTGAAGATCCCAGAAATAATACCTGCAAGAGAGCTTACACAGGAGGAGGAATTAGTTATTGTTCAGTAAGGCACAAAGGCTGAAAACATCCATAAAGAGCAGCATCAGATAAAGGTGGGTGTACATTTCAGAACTGACAGCATGAAGGAACAGCTGAACCCCAATTAAAATACAAGAGGAGTAGAAAAAGGGACACAAAGTTTGGAAAACTCACAAGAAAGGATAAATGTGGGACAGAGGCTGGAATGAAGACTGAAATCTCAGCAGCATTAATAAAAACTTCATATTGAGGAAAAGTKTGGGTTTATCAACACACAAGAAGTATTTTTCAACAATTCAATCTGCCATGCCAAGTCCTTCCTAAATAAACATCCTTGTGATGTGGTATTAGTCACTTGCTGCTAACAAGAAATAAACCCTAAATTACTCTGTTCCAAGGAGAAGTGAATCTTTCCAGCACTGAACTGTGAAAGCAAAGAACTTACATGGGAATAAGTCAAGTCTGTGGTAGAAATTTTTTGGGTTGTGATACTATGTAAACAGGGAAAACACCATTCAATCAATAACTGCTAGCACTAAAAACTGCATCCCATACCTCAAGCTTCCTCTAATATCCCAGGAAAAATAAAAAGGGACTTTCACTTCTTTTAATGCCTCTTTTATCTCTGGATTGCTGCTGATCTGCAGTTTTTCATTTTCTACTGGTGTGTGAATGAATGCCAGAGGATATAATGCTCACTGGTATGCCCAGTGACCTAAAATTCTTGGAAACAAAGGTGAGATTTTTTTTATTCAGGTATTACTTTAAAATAACATCACACAGCATCTGGCAGAGATATTTCTCTCATGTGACTTTATTAAACACTGCAAAATAATATATGGCCAGCTCCCTTGGGTCCTCTGGGGTTTTCTATAAAGAAATAGCTTCCAGGGAACCAAAATACTTTCTGTCCCTGGTTACTTCTTGACCCTTACAATACCTGTGGCTTGGGGCAGGGTGATAGTAAAAGTCTAAAGTTTATGGAAAGGTCTTGGGCCTTTTCAAATAGTTCCATAAATCCATTCTAGCTGAACATTTTTTGTTCTTCCTGCTGTAGTAAAAGACTCAACTCAATGGTGCAGAGCCTTCCAGGCCTTCAGCAATCTTAGACTAACCTTTCATTAAAAGAGGGATTGTAATTCAACAGGTRCCAATATGAGCATTTTATTCAACAGAAGTATTTTAGTAGGAATTAAAAGAAATTACGAATCTAAACCAACAGTCTGGAAATTGTAGGAGATTAATAGATCATTCCTTAATGAATCTAGTTTTCTTACAATAGTTTTTCTTATGCTGAAACCATTCCTTTCATCTGAATTCTGTACCAAAATGCAAAATAAAAGCATGTGAAAGCAAAGTAGAAGGGCCAAAAAGAGTGAAAGAAGTGCTGAAAAGAGAGGAAAACAATTCTCAAATATTTGAAATCTATGCATAAATACTGGATTACAGAAGAGACCAGTCTTTCATTTTATTCTATTCMTTTTAAATTGTTATTTGCAATTTATGCTTTCTTGCTTCTAGTTTTCACATTTTATGAATGTGAAATGCATCCATAAAATCTTTACAAGACTCCTATTAAACAAGCACTAAATCTTCAGCAATATTTTTTCAAGAAAACTKAAACATATCTAAGTTATGAAAATAATAGTGAAAGATAAAGAGTTTTAACCACTTCTTTTATTCTTCTTGCAAGGTAAAAGTCTACAAACCTTAGCAAAACTGTCCATAAGGTCCCTCATGAACTGGTCACTGCCTATCTTGAGTAACTGGTGGACACTCAACAGAGCAGTAATAGCATTATTTATTGCAATATTTTATCTAAAAGAACAAGAAAGTTAATTACAAAATCTGTACCAAAGGGTATATTAACCAATGTATTAGCATCCAGGAACTTACTGATATTTAAAATAGAATCATAGGATACATCAGCTTGGAGGAAACTGCAGGAGCCTCAAGTCCAACTTCCTGCTTCCAGCAGGATCAACTGAGATCAGACCATGTTATTTAAGGCTTTATCCCATTTGGCCTTGAAAACCTCCAAGGATGGAGAGACTACAGTGTSTCTGGGCAACTTCTTTCCATGTGTCACTTTCCTATATTGAAGAAGATTTTCTTTGCATCCAGACAGAATCTCCCTTGTTTCAATGTACGCACTCAAATCTTGTCCTCCCATGGTGTGCTGTCTCACCACCTGTGAGTGAGTGTAGTTTGCTGTCTACCCACATTCCCAGCTCCTTTTCAGCTGCTCCTCAGCCAGTCAGTCCCTGGCCTGCATTGGTGCAAGTGATTATTTCTTCCCAGATACAGGACTTTATCTTCGACCTTGATGAATTTCACAAGGTCCTGACAGCCCATTCTTCCAGCCTGTCTGACTCTATATGAATGGCAGGCCTGACCTCTAGATTATAGAATATAGTCACTGGCAGCAGTTGCAGAAGGAGGATACTCAGGATTTATTGTGCAACTGCTGCCCAAAACATTGGTCCATTTGTCTCTGACTTCATTAGAAGAGGATTTGCAAAAGTTTTGCCCTTGATTCTTTTTTTTTCATTTTTTATTCTTTTTTTTAAGAGTCTAGTAATGCTCTGGAAGCATGCACAGTATGTTCAGTATCTCCTTGGGGAATTGTAGCAACCCCTCACTGAAAACAATAATGACTATCCTTCATACACTATAAGAGAGAGCATATTTTCCCCCAAAACAAATATGTCTTACATGACATGAAGTTTTCTTTTACAATAGGCGTTTTTCCAACAAAATACAATCATGAGTCAAGGAGACAGACRTAAGAGTAAAATTATCCACCCTCTTGAATATTTTTTTGCATTGAAACAATGAAATGACTTTTTGTAAACTTACCAGACTTTCAAAAATTCCTGTAATAAGCTGTTCCACATGATGTGCTAGTCCCAGACAACCCTATAACAACAACCTGGCATGGCCAGTTTGATGTTGGCASTAATGTAGCCATACAAAGAAATCTTTTATTTTTTATTGTATGGAAAGATTTCACTTTTAAACTAGGTGGTTTGTTTTTTTTTTTTTTTTAATTTAAAATAAGTGAGGAAAACCAGTGTTTTTCCCAAAATTATGAAAAATGGATGGTGTTCATTCCACTCTGTTTGCAGATATCCCAGATGGACAAGACTCATGATAAAAGACAAACCCCTCAAAACTCATCATTAATAGAGAAATCTAAAGGGGGTGCCTGGAGGGGAGAGGGGAAATGGACCTGTCCTGGTTCTGTGACAGAGAAGATTGTTCTGGGTAATGTAAGTGTATAGAAAACTGCAGCCCAAATGGAGGACAAACTTGCATCCCAAGACTCTTTGAAAAATATATATTTAGTCCATTTCTTCACTGATGCATAATTTCAGAACACAAAATTGCATTTTTACAATTACAGAAGTGCTTGCATAGCCAGTGGCTGCCAAAGGATGATCAATAGTCAAAACACAGGGGTGGGTGCACCCATGTCAATAGATACCAAATCTTTCCAGAGCAAAACAGGGTCAAAAGCTCAAGTAATTAGTCATTTTTCTTACCACAAGCTCTATTAAGCCCATATTTAATGCCTGGAGGCAGTGAAACACAAACAGGGTTATACGGGAATCATGGATCACAGCACAAATCTCTTGGGAAAAAAGGAAAGTCAATCTCACTTACATTGCTCTGATAACTGATTTCTGTATTTCTTAACCTACTTAACAGCAGGTTTAGATAAATATATTATTCCTCTCTTTCCCTTAAAGCATCTTAAATTATTAGAAAGTTGCAGAAAAAGCAATCTCCAATAACACATCTTAGTTCTTAAGCACATTTCTTCTGTTCCAAATGTAAAATTATACTACCTAGGTTTACACATTTTTTTTACATGATCTAGAGACTAATCTTTGCAAATTAGAAATGGAATCAGGGAAGGATTTTTTTATTAATACTACAGACCACAGCAGAATGTCAAGGATTTGTAATTCAGTTTCTCTTAAAAGGTGCAAGTAGTCACATATGGTTCAATGAGATTCTATGATTTTCATTATCGTAACTCATTGCTCACTCTTATGTTAAATTGCC
Organism: Malurus melanocephalus; assembly: GCF_030028575.1. NCBI lineage: Eukaryota > Metazoa > Chordata > Aves > Passeriformes > Maluridae > Malurus > Malurus melanocephalus. The sequence continues at coordinate 9,964,723 of NW_026623232.1, forward strand.
TTGGATTTCACAAACGTACTTTTTGAGAAATTCCTTTTCCCCTTTCCACTTCAGAGCTGTTTAATTAAATGTTTAAAAGTTATCCTCGAAGAGCAGGACGACTTGGATGACATTTGYCCTCTGACTCCAGAAAAGGCAGATGTCTCCTTACCTCTCCAGGGAGTAGGAAAGGTGCAGATTTGGTGACACTGGTTGCCCTGACATATAGCTGTGCAAGAGATACACCTAACGCACAAAAGTTGCTACAGGAAAAAAAAGTTCCTATATGTTGGATATGGAAAGACAGAGAAAGAGAGAATTTCTGATCTTTGTTAAAAAAGCTTGCAAAATATGGAAGATACAAGAGCATAGAATAAAGAATCTGGCAAAATGGTTACCACTTAGTTTCCCTGAGACTTGCGATACATCTAACAGATCCACATCCATTTTCCTTATAGCATCTTACCAAAATAGAGTTGTTTAGAGCAGTGCACATCCTGTTTCGTCTTCACAGTTCCCAACTTCCCACAAAAAATGCAGGGAGCAGGGAAGGGAAAAATACAATCTCCTTCACTATGTGGTGAACAGATTTAGGGTGTTTTTACAAAACCTCAGGTTTTGGGGAACCTCAAAAGTTTTATCACTTATGAATTGGTTGAATAGGGCTCCAACCTGCACTTGCTGAGCTCCATAGCAGACTACCCAAGTCAGGAGGAAAGTCCTTTCTTTCCAGACATTAAAGCGACTGTTACTGCAAACGATACCACGCTGCCTGTTCATCTTTCCTGGCCGATTCCTGAAAAATTTAGGTTGGAACAGACCTTCACAATCATCAGACCAATCACCACCCTGTCAAGTAAACCAGAAAACCAAGCACCAAATTCAGCTGTTTCTTGAGTTACCACACATTCAAAAAAGTGCCCATATATAGATGGTAGGGCAAAGATGGGGAACTGCAATGACATTCACAAGTCAGTGGCTGAAATGACTCCCTTATTATGAATAATCATAACTTTTCTCTTGCATTAAATTTTAATAGGGTATAGCTTGTTGTCTTCCTCTTCTTTTTTTTAAATATTAAACTGACAAAAAGTTTAGTAAGAAAATCAGCTCTAGAGAGATACAATTTGCTGAGAAGTTATCTTAGCTTTTTTCCTCACAGAGCAAAAATAGATATAATTTAGTAATTTAACTTTTTCATGAGAGTGTTACACTTTCAAGACATGATTTTTTTTATTTTACTGTGCTGAGGGAAGAGGCAAGATAATGTGAAAAGAATCATTATCATTGGCTTTCCATTTCTTCATAAAATCTCAGAATAATAGCGATATTGGAAAACCAATTTATTTCTCTAACTTTTTCATCCCCTGGATTAAAAGAGGCAGAACATAAGAAAAGKGATATGTTATCCTATTCTATTGAAAAAATAAAGACAATTTAMCAAGAACGGCTAAGCAARGCTGAATACTAAACCAATCCAGCCMAACCATTCAAATCAGAAATTCTATTTTCATTTTATATCCTGACATCTGACAATAAAGATTTGATAGTCCCATTATACAAGTGCATGTTTAAAACAATTTGCTTCTTTTTCTCATAGTTAGTTCAGCCTTTACTCTCAGTATTTGATCATGAGAAACATAATGCCAGTCTTTTGACAACATAATCATTCCTCTGCTACTGGATCATGGAGTCAGAAAGAAAACTTTAGTATTCTAACATTGGATTTCTCTATTTGAATTATCTGGACTACATAAAATGAAGTCATAGAGACAATTGTCCTTAGTATTTTATGTAGAAAAAAAAATCATTTTACTAAGAGGGAGGGATGAGATTGAAGAAATAACATGGAAAAAGTAGAGACCGTTCTCTAGGAAAAGCAGTAGACCATGAAGCAACCCAATTCCTAAAATCAGAGTGTGAAGAAAACCCATGTTAATTCCTGTACAAAACTAAAACTTCTAATGCCAGCCTGAATYGTGCAATATGTCTAGAGGCAGCACCAGTTCATTATATAAAGTCTTTCTTAACATTCAGCAGCTAAGCCATCTGTAGACCTTGTTTTTTAAGGGTGGTTTATTATTAAATAGAGCAGGTTCCTGCAGAAAGCCAGGCCCTATGGTGTGTTTTGCCCAGGCAAGTGACAGAATAAATGCTGGTGTCAGGSAGATGTGAGTAGCAGGCACAAGAAGTATCCTCTAGCCAGAATCATCACACCACAGGAAACCACAGAAATCACTTCACAGCTCCACAGAAAACTTTGCATGAAAAGTTCACATGAAAACTTTGCCTCAAACAATTCAGGCCATGCTTTGGTGACAATCATTTTGTACTTCCATATAAAAGTCTGTATTTTCTTATGGGTGGATTTAAGAACAAGACCTCCAAAGAGTGGCAAGACTAAGTTATGGAATAAAAATATGGTTTGGATTGGAAGGATCTTCGAGTTCCAACCTCCTGCCCTTGGGCAAAGACCACAGTGCTCAAAGCCTCCTCCAACCTGACCTTGAACGCTACCAAAGACTGGGCATGCACAACTCCTCTGATCAACCTCTTCCAGTGTCTCACCACCCTACCAGTAAAGAATTTCTTCCTTTTATATATATATACATACACATTTATATATATTATTAGCCCAACTTACTGATTTATTGCAGAGACTTCTTTTTACTGACATACTACTTAAAATAATTGGTGCTAAGTGTTCTATTGGCCCTTTCTACACAGTGTACTGTAACATACAGCATCTCTGACCTGAGGCAAAAGCTTTGTGTCAACTTTTAYGAGTTCTTGTAGAAGCAATATCTCCCTATAAGCCAATTAACATCAAGACATCACAACCTGTGAACGGCTTACAGGGGAAGGAAAGAGATCTGTCTTACAAGGTGGACAGCAATTTGCTGAAAGCACACTCAAAACTGAGAGTGAGTCATGGGGATTTGTCAAAGGCCAAGGTAAAAGGATCAACAGAAATTACCTTTCTGGAATTCAGACCTAAGTCTGAATGAAAACSACTTATGTTTATGATATTATTTGTGCCAATATACCTCTCACAATAAAAACACCCCTTCAGTAAATTTATCCTGACCAAAAATGGGCTTATCAGAGATTAACAGAACAGAAAGAGCTCTTCTGAAACAGGGTGTGTATTTAATTTCTGGAACATGTCTGATATTTTTGTCTACTTTTAAGTTTCATAAACAAACCCCTAGCATTCTTCGTGTCAAGGAACATTTCAGGGTAACCAATAAAGAAATATGGAATCCCTACAGCTGTGGAAATCCTGAAGAGCAAGATGCTAGGCATTCTACTTCTATAAGGTTTCAAAAAATTGAAGGATGCACCCTCCTATAGGTGCACAGACCTGCACTTTAACAGCTATATAAAAGAAGTACCTTCTTTTGACCTCTTCCAACCAGGCAAGCCCTCCTGCAGCAGCTCATTGTTGCACCAAATTGAAGAGTGCTCAAAATGTCTAAAATCATAAGAATATCATACTGAGCCGAACCTTTGGTGCCTCTCTCCACACGTCCTGTAGGAAGCAAGATGCAAAGTCAGGGTTTAATCCCATTACACATCCATTAAAGYTCAATCTTTTGGTTTTTGTAGCACATTTTTGATTCTATTCTKTTTCAGAATCCTGGAATTTACACAAGCCCAGAGAATTGAAATATTTCTCTTTGCCTTAGAAGACCAATTTCTTCACTTCTAAAGGTCTCCAGGTTTTGCTTCTGACAATACAATATAATATTAATAGTAGTGATAGTCTTGAGAATGCAGGCTCTACCACTTATAGAACACCTGTGTTCTTGGAGAAAGCAACATCTAAATTCATATTACATGAAGTTTATAAATTCAAGTCTCAGAAAAGTTTCCTGTGGGTTACAGGTATAAGTTTCACCAAGAGGTGCATATAAAGCCTTGAGCTAGCACAATACAAGACTGGAAAAGTTTACAGCTCTGCAAGACCATTTAAAAATTATACTTTGTTCTCCTGGTTGAACAGAGTACTTTTGTATAAGGCTGAAGCCTCGACACAGCCCTCAGCCCTCACCCAAGGAAGAGAGCAATAAGAATGTGTAAGCCTAAATTAGCAGTATAAGCATAGGAATTATTTTTTCTAATGTAAGAAGCACACTTTACATTTAGGTTATCACTGTTTAAGAACTGAGGTTTCCAGGAYGTGGAAATATACATTCACTGTCACAGAATGGCCAGAAACTCACATGAAGGACTTCTGTTCATTGGGTGCTCTACAATGCTACCAGGAGACATCCATCTCTGTCATGAACAGAGCTGAAAATATAAGTGGACACTACAACAAACACAAAGGAATTGCTGACAGCTSATGGAAAGTCATTTTCAAAGGCTCCCAAGGGATTAAACAATTCCAGATGCTGAGGAAAGAGCCCATGCTTGAGTGACTTGCTCAATATCATATACAGCACTCAACAGCTTTGAGAGGTAAAACCAGACCTCCAAAAACCCCTCTGCTTTGACATCCAGAATATCCCTCCTCTCCATTCATGTTCTAGGCTGTCATATTTTTCACTTGGGTTACGCCACATTTTGAGCAAAGTATGCTTCAAACCACTTCTCCCTAGATTGTCATCACATTGAGTCGTACAAATACTGTAGATGTAAGGCTATGAAAATAGAGGAAAAATGTAATAACATGTAGCAAATACATAAAGATTAAAGTCCCTTCCCGCTCCCTCCCACAGAGGTATTTTTTCATTTCCATGAAATGAAACTGACCTGATGCACTCATCCACAGGTCCATCAGTTTCTATGCAATTTTAAGACACATTTCATTATTCATTTGAGTCACTTGGCTGCCCCCTTGAAAACTGCCTGTAGTATTTGAATATTAATTCCATTTCCAAGAGTTCTACCCATGTTTTCTTCTCCCTTGTGTCTGCTTGGGCAGATCAATTAATTAATGAATCACTACAGATAACAGGTTCGTATTTAAGTAGTCAGTGGTGCAGACACCTGAATCTATTCAAGAGAAAAGCCTACATTTTGCCTTTTTGCCCAGTGACTTTCACTAGGAAAGCCACTGAATAGGCACAAAATAGATCAGGGTTGATTTCATTGCTTCCAATTTATTTCCATTCAGACTGAAGAAGCGTGAGACATCTGTTTAAACAACAGGCATATGGAATGAAGGCGTAGTCACAAGACTCAATTGACTTTTTACAGTTAAATTCATAATTTGACGAGTAGTAAATAAACCTTCAAGCAGTGCAGAAGACACTTTTTCTGAAGGAACACTCTAAGTTTCTACCACTGGAATACCATCAAATTTAACTCYCCTACTGATCACACAATGAGCAGAATCAAGCCCTAGATCTCAGAAGTAGGCCAGTCAACCCAAAGCCTTATTTGTGTCTTATCACATTTCATTTTACAAAGTCCCTGAATCRGAGCTTCTCTCAAAATATCAGTTATCCAGAACGTCAAAGGGAGCAAAAGACTGAAAGTTTCAGATTATTGATATTATTTCTCTGTCCATGACAGGAGCAGCAAAGCTGAAAAAAAAGCTCGAATATTCAATGCCAATTNAAAAAAAAACAAAAACAAAGAAGAAAAAAAAAATAATTAAAATAATTAAGGCATGTTTGGAACTCCATTTGAACAATTCCAAGGCAATAAAATCTTATATCACTTAGAAGTTACAGAAAAAACTGATTAGATATTCAAATTGCAGACTGGATACTGATAAATAGAACAATTAATACTTCATTTTCTCTTTACTAAATGCAGTCATGGCCTGCCAATCTTAATTTCAAGCCCAAATGATTTTAGAACCATAACAAGAGGGTCTGTAATTCTGTAATGTGTTTGATTTGTTTATACTTTAACAGTTAAATGGGGTTTTTATTATTATTTTCAACAGACTACTTAAAATTATTTTGCTGTTATACTGACAAGGGTGAAGAAATACTTAGAATAACAAGATGTCCGAGCAAAGAAAAGTCAGTTCCATTTCCTCATACTTTATGCAAATTGCCATGCCAAAACTTTCAGGATTTTTCTCTGTGACAGTGGAACCAATCGATTAGTAATACATGATATTAAAAATAGTCAACACATAATGAGCAGTATCTCAGAAACTGTGGAAAATCCCTTTGGCATTTTACTGTTTAATCCAGATTTCACCCAGATGCTGAGTGCAACTAGTGCTGCATGGTGAGTTACAGATTCTTTAGTTCTAAATCATCTGGCTCTCTGACCAGAGGGTAAAGAGCAGTAATGTACTGTCCTGTATTCAGAATCCTCAGCTCAAGGTTTCAAGAAACAAGGCCGTCCTGGCCACGTTTGCCTGGCTGTGAATGCAGCCCCTGCACTGACAGGATGGGCAAGGAGGGACTGAGAGCAAGAACCCAAGGCCACCCTTCAACAATTACCAGGAACAGTAAACAGGAGCAATCAGGAGACTTGCAGCAAAAATATAGCTTTGATCCTGAACAACACGCAAAAATAGGTGTGCTGAGGAACGATGTCATCCAAATGTTTCGGAGGACAGGAAATCACTGTAAAATCTAYACAGAAATGTTTTTTTCCTGTGCCCTTTCTTTACCGTTTTGACTCACTACAACCACAAGTTTCACAAGATGCATCAGTACACAGACTGCTGGGGTTTTTTAAAAATCAAAATAGTGCCATATCATTCATATAGAGTATACTCTAATTAAAAAATAAATTCTACGAAGAGAACAGTGTTGTCTCTTTTCTCTTCAGCAGAAGATGATACAGTTGTTCTCTATAAAAAAATTACAAGAWTTTTTTCCACCTTTTTTTGCTTTGCAAAACATGGTTTTCATAAAGTTCCCTGTACAATAGCCTTTTTCTAACAACTGAAATAAAATAGACACACAAATGTAGCACTATTGCTTGACAGACCTTTTTCTTTTCCCTCAAATACAAATATAAGTACATGTGGGATTTACTACAGTAATAGAAGGAACATTTAATTTTGCCACTACTTTCATTATATCTTCTTGGGCACAAGGGTATAAGAAGGAAATGGATTTAGGTCCAGAGCACAGAAGAAGAATAATTTTATTAATCAAATTTTCATTTTGCCTTTACCCACATAAAACTTTGAATAATGTGAGAAGTTTTGCCTAACCAGGCACTGCCTGAAAGCCAAGGACTGATTTCAATATTTTGTCTCAGATGAACGACATTACCTGTGCACCGTATAATTCAAGTCACAGAATCACAGAATTGKTAAGGTTGGAAGTRWCCTCTGGAAAACATCAAGTTTAACCCCCCTGCCAAGGCAGGGTCACCTAGAGCAGGTGACACAGAAACTTGTCCAGGTGGGTTTTGAATGTCTCCGGAGAGGGAGACTCCACAACCTCCCTGGGCAGCTGTGCCAGTGCTCTGTCACACTCAGTGTTGAGGTGCAGCTTCCTGTGTTTTAGTTTATGGCCATTGCTCCTTGTCCTGTCACTGGACACCACTGAAAAGAGTCTGGCAGCACTGTCTTAACATCCACATTTGAGATCTTTATGTACATAAATGAGAACCCCTCTCAATCTTCTCCAGACTAAACAGGCCCAACTCCCACAGTCTCTCCTCACAAGAGATGCTCCAGGTCYRTCATCACCTTTGTGGTCCCTGCTGGACCCTCTCCAGTAGCTCCTCATCTCTCTTGGACTGAGRAGSCCAGARCTGGACACAGCACTCCAGATGTGGCCTCATGAAATCTGCTGACACAATTTGACAGTAGAATACTGTAAAAATCACAYAAAGCACCTGAAAAATTGATGCCTCCTTTCGCACCCAGAATTCTAATGATTTGAGCATTTGCCTGGCACATTGTACTAATTCCTTTTTCTTCGTGATCTGTGACAGAAGTCTGAACTTAGGTCTGTGTCAGTACACTGAAGAGAAGCTCTTCTGTCTCTTCAGAGCCTCCTCTGAAGTTGTTCTGTTTTGTAGGAAACACGTGGTTACTCAGGGAGCAACAGAGAAAGCAAAAGGAGAATTCCATAGACTGGTTATTAGGATGTTCACTGGAGAGACTCAAACCCTAATCCCTGTTCTGATGAATATTTCAGCACCTTCTCTCTCTTACTGAGCCTTGTCTACTACATATAAAATCCTTAAATATTGTTTGAATTGGGATGAGTATCCAAATGTCTCAACTGCCCTTATCACCAACTGCAGCAGTATTATCTCTTCAGGCCAGCAAGTAGCTGACTGCTTATCCAAAGSAGAATATTCCCAACAAGAAAGGCTGAATGAGACCCATCCTAAAGCCCTCATGGCCCAAAAGCTACAATGGTTTTAAGAAAATAGATCCTTAATTCCCCTGCTATAATCTAGCCAAAAATGTTAAAAATTGTGGTATCCTACAACGTAAGTGGATGTTTAAGATAGAGATAAGAAAGATATTTTTTCAGGTTTCTTTTTTTTTTTTTTTTTTTTTTTTTTTTTTTTTTTTTGTTTTTTTTTTTTCCAGGAGAGGGGTGATTTAATCTAAGTAGTATCAATATCAAGTCTTCCTCATTGGAAATACTCAAAAAAAATCTGCATGTAGTCCTGGACACTCAGGTCTAAGTGGCTGTGCTTGAGCAGGAGGATTGAACCATATGACCCTTAAAGGTCCTTTCCAGTCTCAATCATTCATACGATTAGACATTATATACTCATCATATATAACAATGTTCCAGGGTGCACTGGACTTCTYATCACTACAATGGCCTAAATCCCACAGCAAAGGCCATTTCAGGGATTTCTGGCACATTCAAGTGCCTTGTGCAGCCTCTCCCTCTAAGACATGGGGATGTTTGACTTGTTCATGTGAATTTTTAAGCACAGATTTGTACCTGAACAAGAAATCTTCCACAGGTTCAAAGCCTATGTGTGCTTTCCACATTTTATTTATGAGTTTCCACTGTACTTTCCACAAATTTAAAATTGACATRAACATCTATTCTTTTAGCCCTGCCACTTTGCTAGCTGAGAAGTAACTACTGTCACTAGGGAGGGCAAAGTCTTGTGAGTATCCAGTTCAGGGTCAATGACCACATGTGACCACCTTAGCAAGACTATCTGAAAGAAAATTACCCTTTGAAATGCATGAAAAAGACATGAATTCCTATCCTCTTGGAAGCTCATTTCTCCCAAATTCAGAAAGAACAGCAAATCACTACGTGTGCCATTAACATTAAAAGAATTAATACATTTTGATAAATGCAGGTTTATCTGCTGGGAAACTTTAAATGCAGACCTGTCTGCATGTACTGACTCTAATTAAAAAATCTGAGAGAGTACTTCTATTTCCCTCAGCAAATCAAATATTCACCAAGGTGGTCTCACACTGTGAGCTGCAGAAGATGGTTCAAGCCCTTCCCTTTGCAGGTCTCTGAAGAGAGACCAGCTTCAAGCATACTCTTGGTTCTTAAAGACCAATAAATAATTAACATGATGGGTGAAGTACAAMCACCTGGAAAAATAATTCTTAAAAATGAAAGATGCAGGAGAGCAAAAATATACTAGGATTGCTGAAGGGTGCTTGTTAGAGGAGATTCAAAGCCAAATCCAAGCTGACTCTGAAGATTCAGATACTAAGTGTTTTCCTACAAGAAGTAAAAGGACACCTCAATACACTCATCAGGTCTGCAGCATGCAAATTCCTATTCCAGTGAGCCTAAATCACAGCAAGGAAGAAGCAAGAAAACAGGAACTAAAGGAGACTCTCCCAGCAAGGAACAGGGAAACAGAAGCAGAATGACATGCAATAAAATTTTATAACCTCAGACCTGTAGATTTTAAAATCAAATTATAAAGAAAATTCCTGAAACTTGTTTGATATTAAGCAAAGAATGTTTCTGCCAACACAAGTACTGTAGATGCAACTGTAAGGTTGCTTTTAAGCATATTCTGGCTGGAAACAAAATATTCCTGTGGCAAGAGGTGAAGTGATGAGTACAGGGTAATCTGAATAACTTAAATGCTACACTCGTGAGATTTAACCTGCCCAATGAGGCTCTGTCCTTGAGATGCTCTTAAGATCACCTGGATAGCTACAGCCCTCTCTTGGACAAAATAATCTGCTGACTCTTCCATGCCACAAGGCTTTCAGCATGGAATAACCTTTTCCTGTCTCAGTAGAGGCTTTAAGTAATGATTACTTCAAGGATGAAAATAAGCTCTATTTGGTCCTCATATTTCAGTGTTGGAGACAATATTATCCAGGACATAGAAATGTTAAGAGGAGAACTCAAAGACACAAGAGCCATGTCAAAGCCACTTCTGTAGATATATTAAATTGTTACTGTTCAGGCAGCAAGAAGATCCAGGCAGAAGCCATAGCTGTGTTGAAAAGTCCACATGAAAGTAGATGAAGAGTAAAATTTGGGATACTAAAAATCTGTAAAAATGGACTGCCCCTGACCCTCTTTTTTCTCTTTGTTTTTCTTTTTTCTTAAGCAAAAAAGAAGTCACCTGCCAGATAGAGGTTTGCAGGTCTTCAAATTTCCATTTGTAATTCAGTGCTCATTATTACATATTGACTGCTTAAGGAGAAGGAATTTTAACCCTATTATACAGTTCATTGTGTCCTGTTAAACTGTGAATCATGAAGGCTTTAGAAGTTCTTTTGTCCTACAGCAAATATGAATAAAGAAATAAATAAAAAATTATCCCTCTCTAATTTCTCACTTGTGATCAAAAGACCAAATAGGAGAAATTTATTAGGGCAAACACTGTAGGTAGAATGAATTAATGCTACATTCATTTGCCTTGTCTAAGAAATTGAATCACGGAAGCTGTGCCTTAATTTGTAAAAGTGACTGCAATAAATKATTCAAAATTTAATGCACTTGATCCACAGGAAAAAAAATTAATTTATCCTTAATATGAAAAAAAATCCAAAGGTTTCATTGTAATTCTAGGCAAGGTAAAGAATGAATACTCGTGAAACTGAAGTAATTATGAATCATATGCTGAAAGGTTTAAATGAGAACTGTAATAGACTTCAAGAAAAGAAAGAATTTGACTAAGCTTCATTAGAGGGATGCAACCAAGATATATGCATTAGTAATTGATGCATTTATCTGAAAGAGGATATTTTATTGTGGAAAAAATGATGTCCTTTAAAATGTTTTCATGAAAGTGATATCAAAGAGTCKACTCCTCCTGTTGATTACTGGCACCATGAAACTTCAAGTTTATTGGTCACAGTCAGGGATTAGTGGACCACTGTCCCAAACACTGGACAAGTGTTTCATACTGACAACACTTTATACTTAGTTCAGCACCTTAGACCTTATGTCAAGATCAAATCAAATCCAGCAAAGCACCAGAGCCCACATTAATTTTGAATGTGCATACCAGTATCTCCCAATGAAGCAGCATAATTTCACTGGCTCATTTCGTTTTTTGTCTGACTCCAGCCAAAGTCCATTTTGTCCTCTATGTCCTCATACAGTGGTTAAGTTCCAAAAGAAATTCTTCCTTTCTGATTCAAAGACATAGGTTTTTAAAACGAGACTTATCTATTTAACGCCCAAGCCATTTGAACTAAAGCATACCCAATCATTTGGAAATTAAGAATACTCATTTTTCTTTCTATTATAATCCTGCCTTTACTACATAACTCAAAATAGCAATACATTGAATGTATGTAAGTATCATGACTACAGTTAGTAGGACACACACATATAGCTCTAATCTTATGAATTTTTTCATGTTTAAGGCTTCTTTAAGAAATCTCCAAAATGGCATTGCAGAATTTCATCTAATTCCTAGAACAATACTTTTTATTCTGTAATGAAATAAGTGTTTTATACATATTTAGCTATCATCACAAAGCTATTTCACTTTCTTATTTTAGAATACATTCACAGACTTAAGACAATATTCTATTGACCTCTTCCAGGAAACCTTGTGCCATAGTGCTGCAGCAGTATGCAGCTCAGGTTCTGCAGTATGCCATTAAGGTCAACACGTTGAGACAGTTTTCAGTTAAAAGAGGAAAGACTTCCAGAACCATATGTATTTGGTTCTACTTTATTTTTCCATTTGAAGAAATCCAACTCCAACTGTTCCATTCATTTCGTCTGTGCCACGCATGACACGCTAGGATTGTGAAAAGAAAATCACTACCACATTTTAAGCCTTATCCACTTAAACTATTGGCCAAATTTCTCAGCTACTTCAATACTTCAGATATTTTGTGCCTTACAGTCATTTGTCACTCTCTACTACATCAGGAATAGTAGACAGGACAGCTAATTCTGGAACATGAAGTCCTTTACAGCTGAAYGGTGCAAAAACACCATCTACCACATATCCAGCCAGTAACCTGTTTTTAATTCAACAGCCTAACTTTCTGAAATTCTCTCCCCAGTTTGCAGTTTTACTGTCTTCAAAGGCTGCTTCATCAGAGYGAAGCAAATTCACTCAGCGATGGATATTTTCCCTGGAGAAGGGAACCATTCTCCCTAATCATTCAACACACCAAATAAGAACTGATCTAAAGATTTTCCCAWTGACAAGGGGGAGATGATGTACCTGCATGCAGATATATACATTCTAGCACGAAAATAGAGGGAAATTAAAAAAAAAAAATCATGCACTTTTGTACACACAAAAGGGATACTAAAAAGTTACGTGAGTATATTTGCCACTTCTTCAGGATAAAACAAACCAACAATTACAACAAAAGTTTAAGGGTATACATAAAAAAAACTTTTAGGCCATAGTAAGCAATGATTAAGGGGTGTTTCTGTAATTGGTGTAGTAAATGAAGTTTCACACATAAGCAAAACACATTATTTCTTAATGTGAAGGAAATGGCTTATAGTTTGGGGATCCTTTTGCCTCATGCACTTCAAAAATGTTTTTCACAGCATAGTTGCTATTTACTTCGCTCCTCCTTGACATCTCACTCTTACTCTATCCATCCACCAACAGAGTTGACATATCATGACAGTTCTTGCTGCTATTCTTCATGAACTGTTGGTTAAATGTCACTGGGTACTCACTGATTTATAGATACTTTAAATTATTGAAGCATTCTTTTACTTGCTGCTTATTAAGTCTATTTCCTCATATTCCCAGACCCTCATTCCCATTTATCTCACTTAGCTGACTCTTATACTCTTTCTCTTTTCCCTTTGTCTTGAAGACTGAAACAAAGTGGATGCTGAGAATGTTATCTATCTTCATGCAATCTATTATTTAGATTCTTCATTTTAAAGAGACTGGATGACTCAGAGGAATTKTAATTGGATAAAACTTTCCCTGCTTGGTTGCAGGGTCATGTCCATTACAGGTCACTGATGACTGAAAACTGGCCTCTGCATAACAAGTCAGTGATTTCAGGTGTTCACAAAGATGATGGAAGAATAATTCAGTACAGATCAAAAGGGTTCTCCTCTGTCAGACTTCTCACTGAAAATCTGAACTGAATTTCTGATCATACCAAGATCAGCTGAATAAAAACTAGCCACACAGATACAGCTAATTGTATTTTCATGACAGAAGGACCTTGCCAAATGGAAAAGGAAATTATCCAACTTGGCAAAATCAGATAAGGGACACTCAGGTAGTATGAAAGCAATTAAACCAGTATCATCTGTATTGTACTTTTTCATATTAAAATATTTACAACAGGTGGAGGTCTCAAATATTTTTTCTAACTGTTTTGTACTAATTTTTAGTAAAAGAGTAGAATGGTCTCCTTGCAACACAATGCAACACCATGACAACTACCWGTTAATACCAAAATCCTTTATAGATACAGAAGAGTCTATAAAGAGAACATCAGATAAAACTGGGCAGGTGATTTCAGGTAGACAGATGCTGTGAGGCCACATGATGAGAGGAGAGCACGCAGCATAAGAACACATAGCAAGCTTGGGAAGAGGAAGAATCCAGAAAGCCTGTTCTCAAATCTGCTTTTACTGAGTCATCTATTTGCATTATAATCTTTCACAAATTCAGCTTTTCACTGAATTTTCAGCTAGATATTGTCCCTGTGGTTCACCGTAACACTGAAATTCAGATATATTTGTTCTGTTGCATTGTTCCTTTGTTACATGGTCTTTATTTCCCATACACACTGCAACAGTACACTCTTACTGCACACTGTTGTTTGAAGACAGAGGAGAAGCAACCTTAACCATTTTTTTGAAAAGCACAGAATCAGTGAACAAATTGTCTTAATAACACACACAAAAACAAACAAACAAACAAACAAAAACAAAAAAAAAAAAACCAAAAAACAAGGAAGCAACAACAAAAACTGACATGACTATAAAAATTTTCTGAGATGGAATAAGTTTCCTGTATATCAATCAAGATATCATTCAAGAGGCATCTGTCTAGAAAGGCCAATACATGATGTTCAAAGTGCTTTCCACAACAGATATACAGGGTAAGGAAKAGAGATCATGTCCTCACAACATACTCTAACAGAAAAGTAAAACAGTATTTTGTGAACAGATGCAACCAAATTGCAAATGCTAAAAATAAGTGTTGATCCTTCTCCACACAGGAAGTGGGAGGATCTATTTATTTATTTATTTATTTATTTATTTATTTATTTATTTATTTATTTACTTTAACTGGATGTTTAATCCTTACAGGAGAAATATGGTCTTTCATATGGGTTTGCTTTTAACAAAATATTGTGCTACTTCTGATAATAACAAATTTAGACTTCAATTATAATAACTTTTTCCTGTAAAGTGCTTTAATATGAATGTTTTCTCAAAGCATGTTTCCAAGATCGTTACCTTCAAGGCCATTCTAAAGGTAGGGGAATAAGGCAYGAAAAGATGAATCTCCATGACCTTTGTCACCCACTGGCTATTGAATAAATAAACTTGCTAGACCTATGCCCTCTTAAACAGCACTTCTTCAGAAGAATTTTTAGTTTCATTCCCATCAACTTYACAAGCAAGATGGTGATTTTTAAACATGTGTCTTACAGGAAAAAATAACCCTCAGAACAGGAACATAAATATCAGCAAAAGATAGCCTGGAGCAATGAATCCATCACCCAAGTGTAATGACTTATTGAGAAGACAGCACTAGMAGTATTTTAGATTCAGCTAGAACACATTTATCCTCCAGAAAATCACTTTTCACAGGATGTTATGGTAATACCAGAGGATGCCTGCCCTGTTTGAGGAAGCAACTAGCAATGGAAACTTTCAATTACCTCAATCTTTGTAAAATTAGAACATTCTAGGTTAGAACAAATGAATTAGAACATTCTAGGTTAGAACAAATGAATTAGAACAAATTAGAACATTTCAAGGTTTAAAGAAAATAAAAGTAGAAAGGATTTGGGTGAGATCAGAAGCAATGGCACAGTGAAAATGTGAAACCAAGGCTGTGACTGGTTCTGTTTGTCACACTTGCCTTGACGGTCTTTGCATAGTAATCCTGGCCAGAGCTCTAATTTAGATAATTACATTTTTTTTCGCTAAATTTCTCCCTCCAGTTTCAGTTGTCTGGAACTTCTCTTTCTTTATAATATGAACCACATGCAGAGTTAAACTGAGTAGTGTTAAGCAGCTGCTGCATTTCATTCCAGGCAGGTTGCCACTGATGGATCCGGTSGTATGACACTGAGGGCCACTGAACTGAGAATAGGAGGTGAGTACATGGAGTGAATATCTAATCCCAATGGATCAACAGCAGAACTTACAGTTCAGGTGGGATTTCAGAGCTTTCACATATATTTTAAGCAAGTCATAGATTTTCTGTTGTCCTTTCTTATGCAATGTATGTATTCCCTCTGGTACAAAAGCTTSTGCTTATGTTGTGGTAATATTCTAATACAGATGGAAACATCAAGGCACAAAGAGATTCTGCCTATTGCACTAAATTATCTAGTCCAGAGAAATTCCCAAATTCAGATGTGATTGCACTGAATATTTTGCCAGAGAATAATTCTTTAGAGATCTCAGTCCTGCTCTGGACCATAAAAAAAAGACAGACAAACACATAGTTGCTACCAGCAGTTGCTTAAAGTAAGCTGGCAAGACCCCATCAAAACCAAAATGATCCAAAGAAAAAGTTGGTGCAGGAGTCTTGCACTACCAGAAGAAATGAAAGGGAACTCCATCTGTTTGGATGCACCGGACAAATGGAGAATGCCCACTTTCTGAAGGCTCTGTGCTCTTTGGCCTGATAGCAAGCAGCACATCAAGAAGCAAACAAASCCAGGATTCTGGATGATATAACAAAACAGACAGCAGGTAGTTGAACAGGTAGCTGCAGTGCAGAACAAAACACAAGTCAAAAGACAAAGACCAGTGTCCATACCCACAAGAAGTCCCTTCTGTGGAGGAAGAGAAGTAACACAAGGAGAAAATAGGCATATTTAGACCCTTTTCTAGTGCTTGTGATAGTGGGGTGCTGTTTCAGGGACTTTAATCACCAATCAAAGAAGCTTGTAATCACAGAGGGACTTGGCTAACTTAAGTCCCTGCCACTCCTTCAAAAGTTCTGTGTTTTTTCCCAGGGTGAAAAAGGTTCACGGATATGAAGCAAAGCCCTCTGGGCTAACACTAAATCCCCTAGGCTTGTAAAAGAACAAATTCACAAATTATAAGGAGTTCTAAAATCTCTAAACCTTGCATAGGAGGAACAACAGGTTCACTGCCAGATCAGCTTTACTCTCCAGGCTGAGTTGAAAAAAGAGGGAAAGAAATGTRTTGATCTAGTAGGAAAAGACTGGAGGTGAATGAAACAGCACTRCTTTATTTGGCTTGAAGTCCAGCATACTGCAAAAGTTGGGGGGTTCCCCCTCTTCCTTCAGACTTTAYGTTGCAGCTAAAAAGCTTTACATTGACTGCCTAAAAAGCAAACTTTCTAMATTAGTATGGGTTGCTAATTTTATGCTTTATTTTTCTTTCTTTAATTTCCCCCTTTAATCCTTATTTGTAATCATTAACCCAGCCTAAGTTGTTTCAACTTCTGTTAAAGGACAATGCAAACTTCTTTCAACCTCACTCTATGAATTTATTTGGAAGTACTGTGTATTTACAAGTTTGGATTTGATCTTTAAGCCTCCTTATCTCATTGAATGTCTGTCAGGTATTATCCTCCCTCAGTTTAAACTTAGCATGTAATTTCTAAAGGATTTTTATTTAAAAAAAAAATAACCAAAAAAAAACCCCAAAAACCAATAAACAACACTTCATAAAACATGAAATGCTATTCTAATGATCAATAAAGTACCGAAGCAGTTATCCAAAGATGAACTGAAGAAAGACTGCATCACCAGAGAGAAACAYGAGCTCCAAAGTCATCACCTTCACAAAAACAAGACTGTCAAATTTTTCAAAATACATGTAGTGAACAGTTTCTGGTATGGAAAACCTCATTTGATATATGAAAAATGGTGGATGGAACATTTCCCCTAAGGTTGTTATTTGCAGAAAAACAAGAAACAACTTCTTTCTTGCTTTCAAGTGTTCAAATGAGCTCAGAATTACCCTATGCACAGTCTTGTGTGTTCCTTAGAGACAAAGTCAACTATACAGCTCTGTAAGACACTAATTAAAATGCCAAAAGTATCAATAATGACATTCAGACAGAACACAACATGTAGAATCTTAGAGAGTGTTTAGGAGTTCACTTCATCTTTTTATCAGAGAGGGCTCTGTTTTTGAAAGAGAAATTACATGTGGAACTTTCTGAAAACACAGTTTCCTGGAGTGGGAGAGACTGCACAGCCCTTTGACAGAGGCTTTCCCACCCTGGGGGACCATGGGGAGGACAAGGAGGTTGGASTGGTTACTAGAGGGCACAGCCAGATTTGTACACAGTCCCCTATGAATCCTTTGAGACAACCCCAAATTATTTTCAATTGTTCACCTGGAGCCCGCTCGTATTTTTTTTTTTAGAGCTGTATGGATTGGTTTTCAGCTATGCCAGATATGAAGATCACTTTGTTGAATGTCAGGACTCCTTATGGACTCCTAGAGCCAGGACACAAAATGTGGGTCTGAATTGACAACATCCAAAACGCCCTGTTGATTTTACCTGTGTTTTTCTTCCACTCACTTCTAAATTGTTCTTAGATGAGATTTTAAGCTCTGTGTTTTTAGCTCAGTTCCACCTAAAACTGTCAGCAACTAAGTCTTAAGGATATACAAGTGCATTCAGAAAAGCTGCAGCACTATAAATTAATCTTTGRTTATGTGGTTTGTGTACCAGGAATTTGTGCTTTTATTTAATTTGCAGGCAGTCGTCCAAATGTCCTAGCTTTCTCTCCCAAAATTTATGGAAGTTTTGAAACCAGTTTGGCAACATTTTCCTAAGCTTCAAGGAAGAAAAAGTTATTATTTTCATACTTCTCTGAATGATCAGCCRAAGCCCAGAAGCATGAGACTACTGTAATACACTGCCAAAACCCATTATTATCAAGTAATGAATAAATCTCTTACTTCTCACTGTGCTGTTCACTGGACTTTTTGCCTATTTTGTGCCATAAAAAATATTGCAAAATAGCAAAGATTGATGTCCCTTTTCCTTATCCCCTTGATACCAGAATGAATCATCACCCTTTTCAAATTTTGCACTCATCCAATATGAGAAACTCATACAACCATAAAGCTTTGTTTCATGAAACTTTTGGTGTGATCTCAGGCATATGCCAAGAGGAGCTCCCAAAATCCACATTTCACTGCAGYCTGTTTCAAGAGATGCCCACTCATTACATCCCACAGGAAGTGTTGCCACCATTTTCACCCAGAGCAGATTTCACAGCATTTTGCTGGAAGAGTGCTTGTGGTAATCAGCTCACAAGGTCTGCTAAAATATAATGATTCCAGTATAATAAATCTAAAATCTTCGAAGTAGTAAAGTTTATTAACATCAGGTTTTGTCAGTCTATGATAACTAAGTTAAACCCTGGGAATGAAATTTTGTTATAAAATTTAAACTGGAATTAGTACTGTGCTAGCTTATGCCCTCCAGATAGAAACACAGAGACCTGCCAAGCACAAATTAATGCTGTTCTCTCTAACATCACTAGGTATTAGGAGTGTAAGATCCACACAGATAATGTCCATGGATAATGGACTGCCTGAAGGCAAAAGAAAAATGCTGAAGTCAAAAGGAGAAGACTGAGTGAAGGCTTTAGGACAATTRTGTTTTGGCAGTACTTGTACAAACTTAACTGGAAAAACATTGTAGACTGAGACTGCATTGGTGTATTTGTTGATGAACTATGCATTAAGGAGCCAGCATAAACCCCAACATTTTCAACAATTCTTGCTACKTGAAGAACTAGAGATAAAGAAAGCCTGGGAGCAATGCAGCTAACAAAGGAGCTTGGCAGCTTCATGAGACCCAATAGCAGATGCAGTTAACTTTGTAGRGCCAAGGCAATATCCTTCTTCATATGGAAACTCAGGCTGAGAGCAAAGCAAATTTTATAGATGGTTTGCTACCTGTTACTACTCTTCCTGCTTTCTTAAATTCAACCTTTAGATGTGCATAAAGAGCAGTCTATCCCTAATGTTTTTCATTAAAATTCTTTATACAAGGCATATGTGTACGTTTAGGAAGAAAAATCACTTCTGCATAYATTGCCAGCATTGAACAGCCTTACATTTTAGAAGGAAAGAAAAAAACAAAACCAACCCAGACCTCAGGGAGATTTATCCTCGATTTAGTAGGTAATTATTTTGGAGAGACAGTTGACAGCAAATGTAGTGAATGTGGATGTCAAAAAGGGGGAACTAGCATTACTATTTGCAGTAATATATAATGGCACCTATAACATTACCAGATTTTCCCAGGCAGTCTGTACAGTGCTTTAAACTTCAGAGSCATCATTCACTGCTATTCATACCCTTAAGTTCATTGAGCAGAGATGTCYATTGGTCTTTTTAATACAGTGTTTCAAATTTCCCACTGTTATTTTATTATCATGAATTTTTTTCTTAGATGCCATTAATTTCAATTACAATAAACCAATTTTTCTAAAAAGAGAAGTAGTTCAGAAATGTTTAAGACTGCAGTCTTCATCTTAACTCCCTGAGAAGTCTATACAATGAGCCTTCAGAAGACTATTTGAAAGAATATTAGGAGTATACAATTTGTACTTAATGATTCACATAGGCTTTTGAAATAGAAGAAAAAAGAAAGTTTCTGACACCATAGTTCTCACTTGTACTGAAAAAAAAAGGATGCAAAACAATATATCTTTTCAGATAATCAGATTGGGTGAATTAAGCAAAGTAATACAGAAGGCCAGGGGCGTAGGACAAAACTTCTCATTGTCTTCATGGAGATACTGAGAATGTCTAGGTTATGTCATCTGAGGATGATTTAACATTATTGGAAAATGACCAACATCTTCTGAGGAGTTGTGGCATGAGGAAGGTTGCTGTCACTAATCATATTCCACASCACTGCTGCTAATCATAATGTCTTTTCCTTTTTGGTAGACCATCAAGGCATAATTCATTAATATTCAAGACAGCCAGGTTTTAAGAACATACTACACTTACTCCTAGATCTAATGATTTATTTTTGGACACTTTAATAGCAGCCTGCATAGATTCTTGCAACCTCAACATGTTAAATTCTGYTCAAAGTCTGTTAATGGACAGGTATTAAAACATTAATAAAGTCCTTGATAYAATTCCATAAAGTCAAAAGGCCTCCTCAAATTGTTTTATAATTTAGAAAAGGAACTTCATTAATCAAAARCCTATCAATGTAAGATCAATCAAAGAGAATGTTAAGGTAGAAGCAATTATTTGCCACAGCAGAAATTTACTCCCTTCTGGATACCTCGCCTAAGTAAAATGTTCCCACAAAACTTGATAATAAGAAAGGAAATAAACAGGAAAACTTGGTCACAACCAGRTAGACAGAAATTCACAGATCTGATCCCAAATGCTGGGGAACCTTACACAACATTCAGAAGGATTCACGTATTCAATATTCAGTACCAATACAAACTTGAAGCACAAAATGAAGTTAAACAAGCTCATGCACCACTGTTTAGTATTCACAAAGGCTAACTTTTTATTACATCAAAAAGCTTATGTTTTGAAAACCAAAGGCAATTATAAAAAGCTGGTTAGGCATACTGATTAAGCAATAAATATTCATTCCATTCTTCCCATTTACTGAAATACTACATCCTATTAATCAGTTTTATAAAAATTATTCTAATGTGCAAAAAGAGATTAAAAAACTTCAAATCTGAATTGTATTTAAACATGTGACTTAGAAGAAACAACACAGCTTTTAAAATGAGATGAAATTTCAGCAACTGAAATAAAATTTCATCTTTAAATCAGTTAAATAATTAAATTAATGTGCAAAACAAATACTATTCAGATTTCATAAACAAATGTAAAAAAGATGGCTATCTAGTTGGATAACAGAATGACTTGCCCATAATAACTGGATAAACTCAAGTATCTATTTATTTTAATTTTTTTTATAACAAAAAGAAATCTTATCCTTTTTTAGCTTGTGTTTACAAGTCAGTCAACTAATTCAAAATTCTTCAGATATAAGCAAGTGAAAGACCTGACTCTGAACCCTGAGTTGTGACTTACTGAGGTCTGAGGCATGWCAACCTTAAGTAGAGCCAGTTAGTGGAAAAAATAAACCCTTAATTACATTAGTATTTAAAATATTCAGTATCTGTAGACATACCTTAAGTATATCTGCATTTTATCTTCTCCTAAAATGTAGAATTTGAGACCATATCTGAACATCTGACATGGTCTTTTTCGGATTAAAAACTAGTAATATGTCAAAGAGCTTTCAGGAGTTTTGATGCCTGAAGCTTGCAGAAAGAGTAGGCAGCCTAGACATTTCCAACACAGCCACTCTTAACCAGCCACTGCTAATTCAGCAGCAGCTTGAAGTATACACCTGCACATCTCATGCTGACATGTCAATCAGAAAAACAACTTGTGGAAATCTTATCTTCACTAAATGAGCTATGAATCATACTTTTTATTTTTTTTTTAAATCTTGAGAGATAAAAGCTGCCTTTTAAGCTCATAATATGAGACCATATGAGAAATTTGTTTCTAAAAAACATAAGGACCAAATTAACATTATGTGCAATTATCTCTTCACAATATTTCCATTTATCTTTTTCTTTCTCTTCCTTCCCAGGATGAAGGGATGGGATGGTGTGCCTTACCTGTTCTATCCTATTATCAATTTATTCAGTATGACATGTTCCAAAATTATTCAACTCTAATATCATACCAGGAGAATATAATTTCCTCATCAATTAGGTTGAAAGGTAGATCTTTCTGTCTGCYGTTCCAGCAAATCAAATTTGTAATATCAGCTTCACCTATTAATTTGGGGCCTGAGGGCAGTGTTGCTCTTTTCATTTGATTCTGTATTTTGGAGAAGTCACGTGTTGCCTATCATGCAAATATACAAAACCTACTCTTTTTCTCACTACAAGACTGTTTCTTTTTATTTCACACTCACAATTTCTATTTTATTTTTTTTAAAACTCTTGTCCATGACTACAGAGCCACTATGTTAAATGGCTTATGCATCTTGCACATGATATCTGGTCTCAAACACTGTTTATTTTTCAGGAATAACTGTTTGACTTCACACCTGAGTCTGGCATATTTTTCAATCCCTTGTATGGCTTATTCATAGCTTGASTAGCCCATGGACACTAAAATCTGCTATGGGTTACAGAGCTTAGGAAATTATTCAGTCATAATGTTTGATTTCGACAAYGTAAGATATTAAAATTCCTAGTTTTCAGATGTGCAGTTCCATCTGCAGAAAAAGTTGATTATGGAAACTTGGTGGGTATCACAGAATCACAGAATTAGTTGGGTTGGAAGGGACCTTAAAGGTCATCCAGTTCTAATCCCACTGCTGTGGACTGGGACACCTTCCACTAGACCAGATTGCCCAAATCCTCATCCAACCTGGCCTTGAGCACCTCCACATATGGGGCATCCACCACTTTCCTGGACAACTTGTTCCAGCGCTTCACCACCATATGAGAACAGAATTTCTTCCTAATAACTAATCCAAACCCACCCTTTCAGTTTTAAACCATTCCCCTTGTATAGCACTATCTGCCCATACAAAAAGTTCTTTTCCCATGTTTCCATAAACCCCCTCAAGGCACTGGAAGGCTTSAGTGAGGTGTCTCCAAGACTTTCTCTTCTCTAAACTGAACCCTAGTACTGTCTCTAGCTGTCCTATCTTTATTGGAGAAGTGTTCCAGGCCTCTGATCTTCACGGCCTCTTCTGGACTTGGACCCGTAGGAGCAAATCTTTCTTGAGCTGAGGACCCCAGAGCTGGATGCAGCACAGCAGGTGGGGTCCACGAGGACAGAACTGAGGGACAGAATGTCAGGTCATACCCAGGTTTTCATCTGTGTGAATCCCCAAGACCTCCCACACCATTTGAGGAATATTTTCCTCAAACATGCAAAGTGATTTAAAATTAGCAGCAAAGCACTTTAATGTTTATTCAGCACCGTGTTAGACTGTAAGCAAGCTGAAAAGACAAAAYTGAGAAACAAACATGGGGATTTAAAAAACCCACAGCACTATCTGAATCATCTGTTACTTCACAACACACAGGTGCATACATGGAAAAATAGAACACTGTGGTAAATACCAACCTACATTACCAGTTTGTTTGGGAGAGATTTTTTAGAATATGTTCTAATGTTCAGAAAATAGTGCAGACTTTTTCTTTTCTTAAAAGTGCTAAAAATAGATTGCTTTTTTTTCTTGTTCTTGTAACAATTATGCTCTCTATGCAGCAACAACTACCTCAGGTAAGGGACAAAAACCTTACTGATGGATAAAATGTTCGTTTATTTCATAATGCAATCAAACACTAACCAAACTGAATACAGGAAAAAAAGCAGGCCTTAGTTCTGTAGASATTAATAACCATTCTTAAATATAGGAATATGTGAACAGTCCTAAGTCATTAGGATTACTCACTTTAAGGCATTTGAGATTCTATCAGACATTTACAATTTAGAGGCCTCTATAAGTTTTTCCACGATTTATAATTCTACTGATGCATGTGCTTCAGACAGTTTTTGCTGAAAAAGAATTCAATGTCTATTTCTTTAAGCAAAACCTAATAAAAGCAGGATGGATCAGATGATGCCACAGACATTGTAGTGGGACTCCTGACCCAGTAAAATTCCTTACTCAGAAATGCCATACAGTGGAAAAATATCATGCAAATAAAGCATAAACTGATGAAATCATCTTCTCCTTTAGCCCATTACAGATTTATGTTGTGGTTTCTTTTCTGAATTAAACAATTAACTAGGACAAAAATGTTAGTTTCTATGCATGAAGGATAAGAGACAYAGATAGCAGACATTAGGTCCCTGTAAATAAACTAGTCCAAGAGGCAATTAGTTAATTTATCTTCTCTAGTCTGTACTCTAATGGCCCTGTGATTTTGTTTGCTTTGCTGGCTCACAGAAGCTCATTTTTCTGCCACCTCATAGGAAGGTAATATTGACATCTGCATTCTTCTCTGAATTTCYTGACTAGGTACATTCCAGCTCAATGCCACTTGCTTCATTTCAAACAAGGAAGATGGGAATAAATAGGACAAATATATATATAATAATATTTATATATATATACATATATAATATCCTATTTATAAGATAAATACTTTCTAAAGTGTGTTACTCTTTCAGCTTTACAAATAAACCCAGACTGTACCAAATGTCTATTCCTGTGTACCATGAGTTAATTTGTTTATGGGATATTCTTGCAGTAAGAACTTTCTGAGGCAGGACACAGGTCATTCTCAGCAAAGAAACAGAAATCCATTCAAGATTATTACAGAAAATTGCTTCTTAGCTATACAGGTTCACACATCCAGATTTTGTTATTCTGTGATGGGAGACRCAGCAAGTGAATAGAATTATTTGGTAGCTGTGCTCTTTTGCCTGGCTGCTCAGCAAAAGCCTCAAAACATTAAATTTTTGGTCTCATGAAGTGAAGAACCACCTTCGCCAGAAGTACAAGTTTAGCACTGGAAGGACTTTCTCTTCTCCAGTTTGTCCCTGGAGATAATATAATATGAATATTATGAGCAAGAAATCCCACAGCTGTCCTGTCCCCTACAAACTGCACTAGCTTTAATAAMAGATGTTATGACAAAACACACCTCTATTTGACCTAATCTTTGACATTTTCGTCTCTGAGTTCCTGAAACTTTTAAGTCCCATCCCAACCTCTCTACCCTGMAGCTTTCTAGCAGATGGCCCCCAAAACAAGTGGCAAACTAAAGCCACTAAAGGARCTGCAGTGGCTGATTGGTTTTCCTGAGAATTTGCTTAGGATTAGCAGCTGTAACATTTCTGGGTGCCAAAGCCCAAGGCTGCAAATAATTTTTATGCTAAGTAAGAATAAACAGTGAAGCAGACAGGATGCTCCAGGTGCTTTTCTCACCACTTTCTGGATTTCTCTTTTATCGAGCAGCTTATCATCACAGAGATGAAGGAAATGCTATGCAGCACASTGCAGTGCTATAGGGCAAGAGTGATTTATTATGTAAGAAATTATAAAAGTTTTCATATTTTCTGAGCATTATCTCATTTTGATAAACATGGAATGATAGTAGATTTTGAATTTCCCTGCCCAGCAAAATTTCAAGTTCAGTACTTGGGAAAACACAAGCATAATGTTGCAGTTCAGCAAAGAYGATTTTTGTTTTGTTTACTTGTTCTCTTTTTATGTTAGCACTGAAATGCTACCATATACTGCAAAGCAACCAGAATGCTGAGATGGCTTTATATTGCACAGCAWAAGTCACACAATTGTACCTTCAAAKTAAAAWCAGCCAGCAGACAACACAGGATGGATGCACTTGGCAGGGAAACRAAACTGTTGCATGACTACATTGGGTGAGGTGTCAGAACCCATGCACAGACTGACTTCAGGCAAATTCCCAGCAAAACCTTTGGCARTAATATCAACTATTTAGAAAGCTTAGTAGGGAAACCATGTTTTATGCACACTCAGTCAAACCTGCAAATGCCAGACTTTTCTTATTGTTCTTGGATAAAACACAGCAGCATTTACATAACTTGAAAGCACCTTGAAATTTTGGGATGTGCAAGTACAGGGGGAAGGGGAAGGGGAAGGGGAAGGCGAAAGGGAAAGAGGTTTTTTATGATAGACTGACAAGAAAGCAAATCAGAGGTCCAAATAATTAACAGGGAAAGGTGAATTGCTTTGTAAAAAGGTCATGATGCCAAGTTCTGGTCCTTATGTGGCTACTGATGCCATTTTGGGGCTTCTATATTTTTAGTACATCTGTTATTTATTASTTTATATTCTATGCACTTGATGATCTAGACATATATCATATTGTATCTAAGGCTAAATTATCATGCTTTTCATTTTTTCAAGCCTTTCTTTGAATTCCTACTTCAGCCTTGTATCTATGGACGAAGAAAACTGATGTAACCTYAGTAATTTAACATGAAAACTGCTGAACTCTGCCTCTGGATCCATAAAAGTGTATTGGTCTACAATATAATTTAACTAGATTTTATAGAATAGGCAAATTTTTTAAGGCAATAATAATTAGTAAGACAATTAAATGCTTTTGGCATGATGTTAGCTACCTTACAGCTTCAATAATGAATGGTGAAGGAAAGGGATTTCTATTTCTACAACACCTAATAAAATTCCCCAAAGAACTAATCCTATAAAACAGCAATTCCCTGTTATTCAAATCAGAAAATCAGATTATCAGTATAAAGGCATCCCTATATACCATGACAGGATTTCTAAAAACACAAATTACTTAGAACTTCTTGAAGAAAGCCTCTCATTTAAAAGTGAAGCATCATCACAAGAGACTGAACTAGAAATTAACTACAGCAGCTCCAGAATTGTGCCTAAGTTTATGATGCATCTGTTTTCCAATAAAATCTCAGTTTCAYGCTAGAGCTTTGTTGAGGAAAATAAATCCATTTTATGGAAGAGCTTGGTATTTCACAATTTGATTTTGTCCCCATTAGCCCAAACCTACTGTCAGCATAACTGTCAGGGAACCTATAAAGGGAAGTGTTAAAAAAACCTGGGGACTATCTGAAGCCTTCACAGGAAAAACTATGAAATCATGTCTTTCAAACAACCAGAAAAATTTGCTACAGCCAGGCAATTTTGCTGAGCTTAAACAAATGAAGAAGAAACAAAGAATTGTAAAAAATTACTTCAGAGAGAACCAGAAAAACAAGTCGATGGTGAACAAAACAGACAAAAAAAAAAACAAACCCAGGAGACTAATAAAGGAGAATAAAGAAATCATTGAAATGTCAGTGCTAAACAAATCTGAACTACCAAAAGGCATTTTTTAAATGATTAAGAACAAAAAAAATCTGTTTTGGCTATGTGTAGGTTAGCTTCCTGGAGTAAGTAGTAACAGTTTCAATAATTAAGGAACAACCCCAGTGCGTTCATTAGCTAGGGTTTTTTTGTTCTTGGAACAAAATAGAAGTCTGTATACAGCTCATGTGCTGCCAGGGACAGGGCAAAGGGATTACTATCTGTAACTACTTGGTAGGAAGCATTTTAAACATCTTTCACAGAAGGAATGAAAAATACAACAGTGTTGGGTAATTTCTCCTCAATTGATACAACAGTTGTAGCCAGGAGCTTTGCATACCAYTAATATTTCTTTTAAGCAATCCTGGAAAATGGAGAAAGCTCCAGAGAATTTCAGGAGCGCCATTCTTAAAAGGTGTAAGAGTATTAGGAAGGAATGAATATCAATGTTGTCTCATATAAATAAATCCAATCAAAYATTGTTTGTTTTTGTTAAGGATTAGTGAACAAAGAATTACTGATTCATGATTTAGAATCACAGAATTATAGAATGATCTTTAAGGTCCCTTCCAGCCTGGACCTAATTCCCCTGTSCTGGTTCAAATTCCCCTATCATGGGCAGGGACACCTTTCACTAAACCAGGTTACTCAGAGCTCCATCCAACCTGGCCTTGAGCAGCTCCAGGAATGGGGAGTCCAAAACCCCTCTGGCCAACCTGTTGCAATGCCTCACCACCCTCTCAGCAAAGAATTTCACTCCAATATCTAATCTAAACCTACTCTCAGTCTGAAGCCATCCCCCCTTATCCTATCAYTGCATGTCCTTGTGAAAAGTCTCTCTAGATACTGGAAGGGATTTGATTGCTCATATTCTCTTTGGTAATRGCAGATTTCTACAAGCCATTGGATTTAATATCACATGGATCTTGCGTTTAAAAACCTACACAGAATTAACATAATATCTATTAAAATGGTTTCAATATCAATCCACTGACAGATTTTGAGAAGCTTTTAATGGGAAGGTATTAAAAAAAAAAAAAACAACATTTCAAGCATAACCTCAAGGGCTATATCTGCACTATGTGAGTGCCTTTGTTTCTACTGAACTGTGCATATCACAAAGTGCACACAAGTTTGTCCACCCTGGTTCTTTAGTAACTTTTTTCTTTGCAGGACCACACTCCATCAACCAGCTCACATACCTCTGTCCCTTGATCCCAGGCTCTTCTTCCAAAAATGTTACAAAATACCATCTTCTAATGTGACCCAGGCATATTTAAGATATACCTACTGATTTTTATGTAATTATTTTATGTAATTAAGTATATTCTCATTGTCTTTTTATTGATTTATTACCAGACATATATTTCTAAATTTTAAACTGTTTTTTTTAAGTGTTTTCCTTGCAATGGTTGAAGATAAAAGCATGGTAAAAGATGAATTTTTCTAACCTGTGTTGTGCACACATTGAAACAAACACTCAGCTTGTACTTATCAGTATCTGCAGTCCAAATGGGCAAACCTTGTAATGGCTATGGTTTATGATAATAAAAACAGTTGGGATCTGCAACAGATATACAAAAGATTGAGAGAGTTTAGATGCATAAGAGAAACTTATCAGGATTGAACTTCCTTTTCTTTATGCATAGCCAGCACCCCAGACTTCATCTCTCAAACTGACTGAAATGACAAGGTAGATTGTACAGGCAGATTTTTTTTTTTTTTTTTTTTTTTTTTTTTTTTTTTTTTTTTTTTTTTTTTCCTACATCATAAGGCAAAGTGCAGCCCAGATTACTACATTTCCTGCCTAATACTGTCCTGCAGGTACAAAAGCCATCATTATTGTGATGCTGATAAATTGCACTTCCTGGCACAGAAGGTCCTTCCCTTTATGAAGGAGCACTTGACGAAGGAAGCCAAACCCTCACAGCCAGAAAGGCCACTCCACAATAATAATTTTGCCCATCAAAYACAAGGCTCTGTCAGCTGCACTGAGGATCACCTGCAGCCTGATTGATTTCAGTCATTGCCCTTCTTTTAATTTTCTGGCATTTTAGCTGCCTTAACCTTCTCACCTAATGGGTCTTTTTGTTCCCCAATTCACCCTGCTGGTGAGACAGCARCACAGATCAAAAGATATTTCTGAAACCTATCAGAGCTTTGGCAGTTTGCACTCGCTTTCTCCTGACATTAAAATTATTTATTTTGATTCGATAAAAGTTCACAGAACCTAGGATAGGTTTCAGATGTTTGTTTTTTTATTGTTTTAGGATAACAATTGTTGCAAAAAGCCAATTTATGTTTCCCTTGTAATAATATATTAACACAGTAATAATRTATTACTGCATTAATGTAATGGTTAGCATTTCCTCAGTGATTGACTCATGCCAAATTGAATATCCCTCTAAATTTGATATGACAAAAAGCAAATTCCCAATCCATTGTGAGAGTAYCTCTTGTTGAGTAGCAACATATTTTCTGTGTTCATATTGATCATTGATCATCAATATTGCTGTTTTAATRCCTACTCTGAAAGAAAGCCTAATAACTTCCATTTTTACACACTGAAAGTGATTGATATCTGTAGAAAAGGGTAAGTCACAGATAGMTGTGGTCAGCTTTTGAGACTGTTCTGGAATATATATATATAGACACACATGCATTCTGCCAGTAATTAAATGAAGCAAAAGTGCTTTCAGATTGTTTTTTTATTCCTCCCACAWATACGGATGCAATTTGTGTTCCTTGCTTCCATATTTCAACATGGAAAGAAAACATGATTAAAAAATTTAAAAGTTGGACAAAGGTCCCTAAAGGAATAAACTGATCAGTAACAGACAGAGAAGCAACAAATCAGGCACTATGTGATTATTTTTCAGAATAATTTTCAATTTTAAAGAGCTGACATGGTTGTCCTAAGCAGAACTTAATAGCTTTTTCTTCCTCAAATCTGCCCAATTACTCTTAGATGTGTGTCACATTATAGCACCCACAGTCACTGCTGGTAAATAATTACCTCTCCATGTAGCAGAAACTGCATACTACCTTATTCTTTTCTTGTCAGTTTTTTCTCTCTTTTTTTTTTTTTTTTTGTTTTTTGAACCTTACCAGGCACTAGCTTCAATGGATAATAATAGTGGTTTGTATTGAAAGAGACAGAGAACAATCATTCCCACTTGCTCCAGATTTCATAAGCCCTCATTTCCCCTCAGAACTTTCTTTCTGAGCCTGAGGCACACTAGCTTATTTAATTAATCCTCAAACAAAAATCATTTAACCTCTGTGCTCATACTTATTTCCTTTCTCTGTAACTTTCTTATTTCTTTTTTCTTCAAATAAGGAAATGAACAAAATAAACCTTTCTGAAAACACCAAAAGACTGAAGAGTGATACAATTTTTCTTTATTCTTTCCCCAAAAAGTCCTAAAGTTTGAGCTGACATTTTTAGACTAAAATTATTTTCTTTCAGAACCAGCRTGTATGAATTAAACAATATCTGGTTCTTGGATACAAGTGTCGAGTCCATAAGAACCTGTGATAAAATTAAAATTAGCAGAGCCAGAATTTAAACATTTGTATTCTAAACCTTTGGAAGAATTCCTTTCTGCTCTGGAAACTCATGCACACAGCAGGAATAAACCTTAGAGAATATTCAGAAGCAAGAAAACTAATGGGCAACAAAATTAAATGGTCTGCYCAGGTTATGCTGGATGGGGCAAATATAGGATTGAACTTCACCTTTCTTCATGCCAAACTGGTACTGTAATSTGGACACCATGCTATCTATAAAATATGGTAATAAGATCTGGCAGATTATCTCTGCCCGATAAGAAATTATACAATTCATGTGTAGAAGTGAAAATGGCTGCCAGTGACAGAATACACAGATGATTTAAAAGCCCTGGTCAATGATTAACATTCACAAAAATTTGCAATTCATACAGTTCTGCAAGTGACTTGCTGCTTGTTGTCATTTGGGAACTTTATCCTTCTAATGTTAAAGAAAGGGATTATGAAATATAGTGAGGGGCAACAAAAATATGCTAAAAGTTTTTCAGATGTTGAAAATTGCAAATTCACAAATCATTAAATGCTTTGTGACAGTTACAGAAGGCAAATTAATATTCAACACAAAGAAGAAAACACCATTAAAGAGAGMTATTACTTGGGCAGTTGTAACTTTTTGGAGACTAGCTTGCAGAAAGCACTGTGGAATACCAGCTGCTTGTAGGTCATGAAATATTCACAACTGTAAAATCTTCTCTTTTATTCCCAACATTTTTCATCAGTTAAACAATCCCCCAAATATAACCCGCTTAAGAAAAAAGAAAGATAAACTCCAAAAGCCTTCTCAAGGTAAAAAACCTACATTTAGCAKCACACCTCTGAAAATAGTCTGCAGTGAAGTCACAGGCCTTGCAAAGCCAAAGGCAAGACTTAAAATAGTTTGTTTGATGGCAGTCTTTTTCTTACAGTTTCAGTGAACTACCACTCAAATGCAATTGCAGCACTCCTCTGTTTATGTTACCTTTCATTTGCAATTCCAGGTGCAAGGGAATTTTTAAAACTTTCATGGACATGCATCCATTTGTTTTCCTACCAAAGCTGGATTGGGCCTCACAGTAAGTTTGCAATGTTCCAGGTGTTACCCTGACATCAGTAACCAATTATTGCCAGAGAATAACTTCAGCCCTGGTATTTRAAGTCAGGATCCAAACCCTGCTCAGCCCTCAGGACCCTGCTGATGGATCGTGTCCCTGGGAAGTCACTGACCTGGCACCCAGCTCAACACTGGCATCCCTGAGGATCGCCTCCCAGACCAATCCAAGCASCATTCCATCACAGCCCCAGTACCACTGCTCAGCTGGATCCTTTCTCACACCTAATGCCCTTCCAATGCCATTTTCAAAATAGATATTTATATAAAGTAGCACAGACTCCACGTTTGTWTTAACATCAGTCTGGACAAGTGCTAGCTCTTTACTTCAGTGCAATTTATGATTACTGGCACTATAAAAATTCTATAAATCTCTCTGAAAACTTGTTTATCATTTATCTTGATTCTCTGTGATGTTTTGCAGATAACTTCTTGAGACAGTAAAGAGCAAACATGGGCATGTAAGAATAATATGGTCCTATAAAAAACTGCTTACAATTTCAGGAACACAGTTTGGTTGAAATTAAGTTTTTATAGCAAGCGTCCTTAAATTAATGAAAAGTTATTTAGCCTTCAGCTACATCTGTATTTTTGGATTTGTTGGGGTTTTTTTGTTTTGTTTTTTTTAATACAATGTATTATTTTGATTTGTCTCATGGTTAATCTCAGGAATGTTACACAGAATTATTTGGCTCCTTCTATTTTGTCAAAAATTTTATCACCATACTAGCCTTACTCTCAACGTTAATTAATGCTGGTTTTCCAAGAGAATAAGCTTCTATTAATCCCCCATATTTACTGCTGACAGTACCAACATTTCAGAGCCATTGTCAGGCCTAAATCTGAAGAAATATCAGGCTTATAGAACTATTTAGAATCTCTTTGTCCTTCTACTTTTTTACCAACCTGATTAGCAATAGTGCAAAGTGCAATGGCGATTTTCTAAACACAAAGCTGGCCATTAGATACCAAGCTGAGATCAGTCTGTAACCCTGGCCCTGAAATGGGAGCAGAATTCAATATTGTATTGACTCAAACTGAGCTAAATTGAAGTGGAAAGCAGCAAAAACCAGTAGCACATATATTTCCAGTTCACCAAATGAGCCAGTCTTTCCAGCCCTCCATTACACAYTTATTTTCTACCATTTCTGACTTTYAATTGTATTAGCTGTAGAAARCTGTGTCCAATGAACAGGYTGTAGTTACYCTTTATATAAGGTTTAGGCTTCATTTTAAAATCRTATTTCAAAGCTTTCATGCCATAATTCCCTTCCTGGTTTTTCAAAGGGGAATGTACTTACAAAGCTTCTATTAATTTTTTTATAAATTTATTTCCCACATGTAAAAACATTTCATTGGGAATTGGAATAATTTACAAGCTAATTACAGGCAACACAGATAGTGTATTTTTCAGTCCAGTAATTTTCAGATACTCAAYGAAAGAGCATAATAAGAGTTTCAATAAAACCCAGCAAGGCAAGAAACTGAAAATAACATGKGTGAAAAAGGCTTGAAATGTCAATATGTTTTGTTATGAGTTATCCAATTCAGCCCTTCTGCAGTAAGTGAATTATAATGGGAATCAAGAAGACACCAAGTCTTTGAGAATCTTGTTGAAAATGTGAGTTACCTTTTAAGCTTGTTCCACTTTTTATAGCAAAGAGTAGCCACTGGGGAAAGTGCTCTGCACAGTCACCTAAGCATCTCTCTAAATCCTGTATATGCCTATACTCATAAATACGGCAGTCAATACTTTCGGGAGCAAAGTCAGTAAATTCATAGCTAATCAGCACTCTGTTCCTCTGGGGTTAATTCATGCAGGRGAGAAGCATTCCATGTCTGCTCACACTGCTCCAACAGTGGCAGCAGCAGCCAGCTGGGCTGAGCTGCATCGTGTCCCATTCCCCAGGACTCATGGGCTCTGAAGTTGAGTTCAAAACAGTTGGTTCAATTCTCTTCTGGGTCTTTGAAACAATTACTTTTTTAGTCATTTTCCACTTCAAAGTGCCCAAAATAATGAAACAGTACTTCAAACCTGACAGAGGAACGTTTTATGAAGGTGTTGGTTTTTCAATAATAATTTGACGTTAAGTGTGCTTGTTTTGTGCCCCACAGCAAGGCACACAATGCACACATTTATTCGCTTATTAGTCCTTCTTTGCAAAGTTAATTAGGTTGTGCTTGTTTAAAGCTAGCTCAGATATAGCTTTTCATTCATGAGATACGYCACGTTCACAGAAATTAAAACAAGAGGAGAAGATACCTCCCCTCCTGTCCTGTAATACACATTTTGCACTGCAGGACCATCTGGGTGCACGYATAGGGCAGAAGATGATGCCTGGAGCTACAACCTTCTAGTCCTGTACAMCACTCCTTTTGAAGAATGGTTGCCAAAAATGGCCTTGGGAAAAGGTTTCTGTAGCGTACATCCGTATCTTGGGCTTTCTTCCACTGGGAGTCCCCCATTTGTAGAAACAAAGTTATAATATTCATTTGCACGTTCTCCCAACTGCAGTCTCTGTGCTTCATCACAAAAAGAAACAAGCCAAAAACCTCCAACCCTCTTCACTGCAGTCTCTGTGCTTCATCACAAAAAGAAACAAGCCAAAAACCTCCAACCCTCTTCTCAGAACACTTCCAAACAAAAAAGGGAG
>NW_026623232.1:9999451-10026843 GCF_030028575.1 Malurus melanocephalus
GGACCATCCAATCAGCCTGTACAGTCTCCATTGTGTGGATGTGAAAGCAGCATTGGCAGGAAAAAGAGAAACCAGGAAAGCCTGCAATATGAATGTATGAGTATGGCCTTGCTCCTCTTCCAGGCATCTGCTGATATAACAAGTYTGGAAATTCATGGTGATAAGATCCCTATCCCTTCAAGAAATGTGACTGAACTAGATCAATGGAACTCAAGAAGCTCCAAGATCCTTCTCACAGCACTGTAAGATGTTCCTGAGGACACCGAAACTCAATCCAAAAGACTCAAGTGATTATTGTCTTTGCCACTCCCTGAAGGTACAACTCTGTCATTTTCCTCGGTGCACATAAATATCCTTTTTCTGCCTTTGAACTATTTATTATTTGGGATTTTATTTACTTACCTACTGCRACCAATCTTTTAGTCTTCAACAATGTCATAGTCTACTCAGAAAATTAAGTACAGGGACTATTCCCAGAGTTGATACAGATGGATATGGTAACCTTTGTGAGAGGAGAGGAAGATCCCAGGGAACTCTCTAATAGCAAAAGCCTTGGAAAACTAAAATTTTAAACTTATATTTAGGGAATGTGGAAACKTATCTGTTTTAATGTGCTTAGAGACATACAAATGAGATGGGATATTTGAAATTCAGATACTATTCTAATATTAAATAAATCTTAATTAAACTGGCATGATCTGGAAGTAAGTGCACTAAAATTAATATCAGTATACCAGAGAAACTGAAAACTGAAGCATGCTTTCAATAATTACTGCCAAAAATTGCCTTCTCTGCATCTCATTTTGTACAGATTAGMCAAGCAGTGAAATACAGGAATCAAATACATCCATTAACTGGCCTTCAGAAATTAGCATAATTGATCAAGTGAGACATAACCAACYCTAAGCAATTTTTAGGCTTTACTAAGATTATATGATTTCCATTTGGCCATGATTCTATGCAAGCCTGTTGAGCCAGACAGGTAAAGTAGGCGTGAAGCCAAAAGCAACACAGTATTACTTCACATGAAAAAAAAACAAATCATCACCTAAATCAACAAAAAGAAAGAAAAAGTGAAGAGCTAAACAGTCAGGTGGTGGCAACTATCTTATACAGTGCTCAAGGCAGGGTAAGACAGGAGTCACTTCCATTCATTTATTTAGGAGGCTCTCTATGTCATTCACTGAGGAAAGTGTATTTAAGATCTCCCTGAAAAGAGGATTGATTGCACAACAGCAAAGATTTATGATGCTTGATACCACAGATAAAGGACAAAAAATCAGTTTTAACTAAATAATACGAAGCTAAAAATCTTCTAACTCACCTTATGGTACCCAAGAGGTATCAGGGTGCACAACACTGTAACTATTTGGGTTTTAATGTACTCAGTAGAATTATTCTGTGACACATCACTGCATATCAGCAGGCAGAGAGAAAAGCAAGCAAGGTAAAGTGGTGACATGCCAAGGTTTTCAGCAAATAGCACTCTATTTTTTTGGTCAAAATACAATAGTATTTGTTTGACATTTAATTAAAACTCAGGGCCATTAAACCCAAAGGCCTAACAATGTCACCACACTTAATTTGTTAGAAAACACGCTTATAGTGGCTCTTTTGTTCAACAGCTCAGGAGAAAGATGGAAGATTAAAGGTCAACAGGGGGATTTTTTTTTAAGATGTCTCTAACTTGTTGCCTTATCAATAAAAATAACCATTCAGCTTTCTAAAATGGAATGCATGAAAAGCCATGGGCATGAAAATGCAATTACTCTCCTGTAAATTGGTAGCACATTAGTATGCTGGAAGGGAGAAGGAAAGCAKAGCTTGGGCTTGGAGAGCCATGAGATTGATAGCCACCAGGAAAATGGTTTCTTTAATTAATTTTCTTCTGAAAATTATCCAGATCATTAAAACTTCTTTAATACTTGCATGGAGTGAGAGTTGGCTCTAACTTATGAAAAGCTGATGAAACACACAAGACAACACAGCAAGAAATTCTGAAGGGGAACTAATTGTAAAAGTTTTTAATAACTTTCTTATTAACAAATAACCMTTTTCTTAGATTTTTTTGTTCCCTTGAGAATTTAGAAGCATAATTACAGGCAAATAGTCATTATTTCCCTTTTTTGATGAAGCATTTTAGTGTGTTCTACTGCTGTCTAATAAATGAGCAARGCATCAGAAATATTCAAGCATTGATTCAGTAACCTAGAGCAGTGATAATTTTAGGGTTCATACCAATATTTATTAYAGAGTTCACAGAGAACTCAAGCAGTCCAGAAAACAAAGGCAGAATATCTGTTCTCTGAAATCCAGTCAGGGTTCAGTAGGATCCAGGAGTCAACAACTCTGAGTATGCCCAGCAGCACAGCATGAGGCATCTAGGAAAATTTTGTACTGAYGAGAGAAATTTAGCTGTCTCCAGTATCAACTGAGTAGGAGATTCCAAAAGGCAGATTTTAAACTTAGCATGAACTGGTTCTTAGTCCAGACTATAGTATATATTTTTTCTGAACCACAAACCACAGAAMAGAAATATTTTCAAAAATATAATTTACTAGGTTCAAGTTATATTTTAAGATCACTCACATACACCTGATTTTCACTTCAGAAGTGTCAATATGTATCATTTTAATCCTAAAGGGGAAAAGAAAATGGCATACCACAAGTGAAGCAGTCAAAAAACACTAAAAAATACTGATAACTTGATCTTGCAAATTAATATGAAAAAGATGATCCAGCTCCTTTTCTGGCCTGTTCCTTATAAGGTGCTTTCTGCTTCTGAAACATAACTTTCATATGACTCATGCAGGAAACTGGGCAGAGTGGGGTCTGGACTATGCTTTCTGTAACATGATGAGATATTTTCTTAAGGCCTATGGGTACCATTAGCTAGAAGATAAATACAACCACATAAATAGAGCCCAGCAGTTCCAGGTGTCTCTGGTTTTGGTAACACACAGTGCCTGGAAACATCAATCCTAAAATAAATTGACCAAAAAAAAAGAAAAAAAATTGCATAAACTTTCCAGGATTGGAGGCAGCATCCAAGATCTACAGCAAGGCATTAGTGCTGCTGCATTTGGGCAGGGGCATCTCCCTGCTCTTAAAGGAAATTAGAATGACCACTTCCATATGTAAGAGGCACAGAGTGATGCCACGCTGTGGATGACCTTCTTTCCAAAAAATACCACTGCAAAGGATTCTACTGTTTGGTAGTTTCTGAACACTGCAGACTGTCTATTCCAAAGCCAACACAAGAAGGAAATCCCTTTCTTTTACAAAATCAAGACAGACATTCACYTTGCCTTTTGCTCTGTGCTACTGAATATGCCTTTCRAGCAGCAGARCACAGAGAAGCAGGGGAGCAATGCYAAGGGAAGAACTTTGTGGCTGGGTAAAACACATCAACATCTGTCTCTTGTTCTCCACTGCAGTATGAGATTACAGGTCTGATGAAAGGCACATAAACAAGTATAGCTTGAGAAAACATAAAGCAAACTGTTGGGATCAGCTTGGCAGTCCTGAGGAGAGTCACTSGTTTGCTGTGATATAAAGATAAAGATATGGGAAGTGAGCCAGGTACCCAACASATATAAATCAGAACCTGCCTGTTTTGAACTGATTGAAAGTTTCAGGGTAAGCAGCAAATTAGGTGAAGGGATCAGGAAGGTCAGATTTAAAATATAAATTTCCTTTTAAAAAATTTTACATTAATTCTATTTACATCCCCAAAAAGGATTTTCATTAAAAGTCAAATTTTATTTCTCTAACAAATGAAGTGATGTGCTGTGTATTTTCTGAGAATAAACAAATAAACACTTGATATACTAATGGGAAAGGAAACATTCTCTTAGTGCTTTACATAAAGAACCAGGCATCCAAGCAACAGCTTTCTGAAAAATGTCTTTGTGGCAGTAGAAAAGGCTCAAAAATCATAATTGTCAAGAATTAGTCATTGTGTCACTCTGTGGTCAGAGCTGAAAGTGTTCAAAACAAAGAGGGGTTCCATGCACAATAGCACAGCAAAAAGTTGTCTGCCAGTCTGCTCTTGAGAGGCAGTGGACACTGGGTCTGGTTAGGTGAAACAGGCATTCACTGCCTTTACAATCTAAACCAGGATTTCACAAAATTCCTCACATTTAATAGGAGCTTAAAAGACAAAGCAACCCAACCCTTGTACCAGATACTCACAAGTATATTTAATATTAAACATCATGATATGTAGGCACTTAGCAAAACAGAGGTATATCTAATTATCTCAATTTAAAGTCCTTTTTTACAGCTGTTTACAATTTCTCAAAATTGTTTGGACTCAATATTTCCCATGATTTCTCTTTACTTTGGGCTATTTTGCTTTAATTTGAGAATTTAAGTTAACATGCTTCAGATGCTAAGGGATGTTGTTAGGAAAAAACATTGCTTTGGAGAATTCCTTCTGGATGAAGATTAGGAAGTTCTAGGGTGTGCAAGCATCAGCTTTTCAGTTCAAATCCATGGTTATCTTTCTGAAATTAACCCCCTATAGTTAGTGCCTTTATTTACATCATGAAGTGGGCTTGACATTAAAACTACACACACTTGTTCGAGATGAAAGTAAACCCAAAAAACAGTTTCCTGCAGCACTAATGCACTCCAGCTGCTAAAGGTGTTTCACTACACTGCTCCCAGACACGAATAACCCAACACAAAATTCACTGAAACACACCATGGAGACATTGGATCTGCAGCACTCTCCATTTGACTCTCCAGATCCTCTTTTTCATTCAAGGTCCTGCCAGAAGCATACTTCAGCACAGACTTTCCATGGGGTCTCAGGCTATTTGTTTGTTTTTTTTTTTAAATCAGAAGTTGAAATCTTAATACCATAAAATAGTCCCCAATCATTTACACTCTGTAGGGACAAATTTAATGAGTGTGCATGTTAGTTTCTACTCACACTGGGTTTGTATAAGCTTTACTGGCATAAAGCTCAGATTATTCACTTCAGAAAAATACATGCCAAGTACATTGAGTGYAGAGTGCTCTTTCTCTGTAAGAGTTACATTTTCTTTTGTGCCCAGGAGGATAAAGATGTTGAACTGCAAAAATAATATAGCACCTCTTATTCACATTATTCAAAAAGATAGATTATTTATCTTTTAGCCTATTTTCCATACATTTTCTTTCTTCTCAGATAATTATTTTTAAAATTAAAAAAAAAAAAAAAAGGAATAAATAATAACAGCAGCTTAACCCAATAGCATTAATCCTTTTGGTTGTCTGTGTGCACACGAGCAGCCAAAACTATTAAAATGACAAAAAATTGCAAGTGTATATTTGGACAGTACTTTCAAATGCTGTTCCAGACATATGCCTCCTCCAAAACTGCAACCCTCTAATAACTTGGATCAGCTGGGATCCCAATCAGATCCATTGTTGAGGAGCAGGTCACACTGCAGGCAACACAGCAGTGAGAGTATAGAAGAGATAAACAGGGAAAACAGGAAGCAACATCCCCATCCATATGCCACAAAGTTGAGATCCAGGTGAAAGAATTGGCCATATTGCATAGTGCCCTGCATATAAATGTGTATCTGATGACACAGACTGACAGAAAGTCCATCAGACACATTTAATGTTTCAGAGTTAGCTCCTCTGTGTCCAAGAGCATGTCTTCATACCTTAATCACTTCCCTAAAGGCTGTCTGAATGGCCTTTTTTGTTGTTGTTACAGTCCTCAAAAAGGATCAAGATCAGTTTTAGCCTTTGCACCCAAAGTTAAATTTGGTTCACATGTGCAGTTTGCAWTTGTGACCCTGCATTCAAGCACCATCTCGAGCATAGAAGAAAGATTAGTGTGTACCTAGGTATGCAGTCGTTCATTTGTAGTCCACCTGCCCCATAGTATCATCCCTTATTTCATGAGTCTTTGCTACAAATGGCTCAACATAATCCACTGCAAGAACATAAAGGATGTGTAGGTGTTCCAAGTTCACTGTGGATGGCAGGAGTCAAATTATAGGTAGACTATTAAGAGTAATATGGACATGAAAAGATGGATGAGGGAGCACACCAACCTTGAACCCACCCTCTGCCCAGGCAATTTAAGTTAAACAGAGTGAGTCTGTGAGACACTGAAAAGTCAAGTGCAAGTGATGATGCACGGCTCCAGGTATTCACCAACACAGGTTCAACAACCCACACAGCCACCAGCACCCTGATGGAATGAATTAATAAATGAACRGATGAAACCAAGCAAGACAGAGACAACCTTAGCGAGCAGAAGAAAGCCTTTGGGAGGGCATTTACAGATTAATCTCCTTTGCTTAAAACCATATGTCTGTAATTAGTCACTCTAAATCCTGCTAACCGTATGCTCTCCTGCTTCAAAGTCTGCCAGCAATAGTTTTTATCACTTCAGTCCCATACTCAGACAAAAACACAGGCCACCTTTTGCTTATGACTTCAGCCCCTTCTGGTTGGAAACCCACAACATGTCACAGGTTATGTTCAAATAGCCATGTCTACAAAGCAGGATATGCGGAAATCCCAAACATAATAGGAATCTGAAACCCATCCCTAGCACCACAGATGGCAATAAGACCTGTAGGCCATTCCTTCACTCTAAACCAGCAAAATATGAGAACAAACATGCAGTAAGTGTCAGCTATACTTAGCATACTAAATATTATCAGATAATATAATATGATAAAAATCCACCAAATTCTATTCAAGATATAACCAATGCAGAAATGTAAAATATTCTAACATAGAGCTGTCCCAATTTATATTATGCTACTGAATCCCTCTTTCAAGCAGCTGTGATACCAAGTGGACTATGATGTATTAGATCTCTCTAACATCTCTAGAATTTAATTACAAAAATGTGTTCTGTTTTATCCCTGGAAGACATCAAATATTTAAAATAAAGTTTACAACAAGCATAAAACTTCATTTTGGTGCACCTCACTCCACACTTTCAATTTAAAGCATGGTTGATATTCTAGTGATCGTTTCTTTTGCCTTTCCTGCTAATAAGCTTTCTGCAAGAGTGGGTATCGTGAGCACAGWACTAATACGGAGTGCATGACAGATCTCATTTGCACAACAGATCCGCAGTGCAAACAAAACCAAAAATCCTTCTCTATTCATTCTGTAAAAGGAGGACTCTCTAGGTGAATAAATACYGGAGAGGTTTTGCATTAACAAACACTGGATGTATTTATCCGTGTATTTTCTCATTCTACTGCCAAACACTTGCAGAATTCCTGATCTCATGGTAGTGATACTGTTTAAAAAGGAACCAATGCAAATCTCTTCATCTGCATACCACCATGAATGCGAGTCCAGTTTCCAGGAGACAGTAAGGACTATTTTGAGAAACATTTTCATGTGCCTGAAATAAAAAAAAAATGTGATAAGGAGAGGGAAAAACATTCTACACAGAGATGAATCAAACAGATGTTTCAGTGTACACAATCTGACCTCCACTCAAACACTGACCAGAGCTAATTTCTCTTTGAATTAAAGTACTTCTTTTAAAAAGGAATTTTTTTAAATTAGAGAAATATATTGTTTTAGTAGGTATCTAACTTACCTACCCTTCTACATTATTTCCCAAATGAATTTGCACAGTTTCTAGCCCTGAAACTTCTGTTTTACACMTTTACAATTTGTTATTGATTTTCTCTTTATTAATTCTGTCACAGTAAATGAATGGTGAGAGAAGAAGCCAGTGATTAAACACCATCAAAAAACTGTACACCTTTCAAGACACTCAATGCTAGAGGAACACAGTAAGTAAGGGTTGTCAAAAATGATGTAAGATAGAGCTTGTGGATWATTTACCTTCCTTCCCTCCTCCAGACCAAGTACCATGATATCTAAACTCAGCAGCAGTCAGTTATGTGCAGTAGAAATTATTCTCATATATGAGATTACTGGGATTTCATATTTTTCATCCTAGCCCAAAAAAAGCACTATGCCTCTCAGTGACTACAAGTACATCTAAAGTTTGGGCYCTGGTAATACAGAAGTCATCATCTGATTCTGATTTATCACCCCAGCAGGGGAGAGATCATATACAAGATACATGGATATTTGAACAGTAGCGAGCAGCCAGAGGTCTGGTAGAAATAAGACTAAAATTCCCTTTTGGAGGTCTTAGAGATTAAGAAGATGGGACAGCAGGGGATGAGGGTGGAAGGGCTGGAGAGATGGAGAAAGAAGTAAAGAAGAAAAACACTTTCCATGCAAAATATTGCAAGAAGAAAAAGCAGAAGCTGCTGAATCCAGTTTTCAGTGAATCCAGCATGCACAAATAAATACACAAATCATTTTGCTATGATCCCCTTAGAGCTTCTGAGCTTGGCCACATTTGGTTTGAGGTATTATTTTGATTTTTATTTCCACTTCTACTCACTTGTTTCAACAAACTTTGTACAAACTTTCTTGCCACCTCGTTACAACATCCAGGACAGACTTGTGTTAAGAATACTTTCTAATACTGTTTGGTAAACAGTAAATGCAATTGCTTTCAGGTTTTGTAACATTTGCCAGGATCTAGAAACCAAGCAGTCTTCCTTCTGATTTTGACAGGTCAATATGATATGCCATGCTTGGTTTAACAGACTGTGTTGAAAAAATCTTATTTAAAGAGGAGTCTTCAGTGGTTAATACTTGCCAGGAAGAGTCCCAAACAGGCAGCATAGTAATTTCAAGTATTATTCTAGGTGTTTTAATATCATCATAACTACCAGTAACATACTAAGAAATAAAAAATAACAATGCTYAAAGTTGTGTGTAGAGAGTATGAAGGATAAAAATCATAGCAGCAATGATGCTGATACATAAAACTATTCTCTTACCAGTAGATCTTTCTTTTTGCCTTGGAGCATGAGTAGGGTCAGCACAATTACTATAAACTCTCAACTTCCTGGGAGTGTTAGTAGATCATAAAGCCAGATGGACAAGATAAATACTTAATCTCCCTTTGAGAAAAAGGTAGATATCATCATTCTTATTAAAGGTCTCAGCAAAAACAGTCATACAATTAAATATGGTGAATMGAGAAAGAAATTGCATCTGCACATTTTTCTACACCAGATGCAAAGACTATTGTCATGCAATTTTGTAGTTCAAATAATATGTGATAGATGAGGAGAATGGTGAATTTTACAGCTCAGAATGAGATATGCTGAGCAACATGTGAATGAAAGTTGTCGTAACACTAATGGGAGGTTTAAATGGGTTATGTACAATGTCTCGAGAACTGCTGAGAGCTCACTCAATATCTGCAATAATGCATGAAAAGATGAAAAAGTATCAAGTGACTGGAAAAAAGGGCTTAATTGTCAAACTGCCAAAGAGAGCAGTTCTGCCAGGTTGTAATAAGGAAGTTATTGGGACCTGTTGATTTAAGAATTTCTAGTTTAGTAGCTGTTACTTAWTCTCCTTAATTACTGCAGGAAAGCAAAGCATATTACATCATCCAGTTCCTTCCC
Source organism: Malurus melanocephalus (assembly GCF_030028575.1). Classification (NCBI taxonomy): domain Eukaryota; kingdom Metazoa; phylum Chordata; class Aves; order Passeriformes; family Maluridae; genus Malurus; species Malurus melanocephalus. The sequence goes on from NW_026623232.1 coordinate 10,008,937, forward strand.
CCTCTTCACCAAATACTTATTCAATGTATTTCAATGTTCAATATATATTGAACATCTCTGTCACTCCTGCATTCACATGATCAATTCCACTATTGCCATCCAGAAACATACTGATAAAATTGTCAGGATTTATCTTGTTCTTCATATATTTAATCCCCTTATTTTTCTTATTTCTGCTGACTATAAATGTCACCTTCTGTCCTTCCCTTATCAGTCCTGTGCAATTTCCAGTTTTTGATTTACATTATTAAAATCCTCTTTCATCTATTTTTTACATACACTTMTTATTCATAATAGCATTTGCATCCCCACAGAGTCACTTTCTAATCAGTGTGACTCACACTCTGCAGTGSATTTTTGGACATTTAGTAAAGTGAACATTTACCAATTGCCATTGCTATTTTCAGTCACAACTGTTTTCCATTTTGCTGCAACTGTTCCTTCCAGGGCATGAAGACACAGTCCAAAGCAAATGAAATCCATTTGCACCAAAACGACCAAGTTCTAAGACTGTGATCAATTCTGATACATAAAAAGGGAAGTCTCAAAGTTTGCATAAGACTTTGATTTAAGAAACAGTTAAATTTATTCTGTTACATCAAGATGGAACAATGATTTGGGCAAATAATCRTCTGCAATTTCATAAACTCAAAGATTTCAGGGTTGGCAGGATGGTCCATCTGCACAAATTCAGATGGAAGTCAATCACAATAATTCAAGTAAGACATCAAACGTTACATTGGCTCATACAAAAGAGAAAAGCCCAATAAAGACAGTCAGCAAGCAGMCAAGCTCTTATTTCTGCCTACATTTTTATGGTCCCCAGACAGTCTCAGGTCCAGTGAAGAAGCAGTATTTTAATTTTAAATCCAGTTAGACCTGGCCATTTACAGAAGCCAAAGCTTTAGGAACCTGACAGGGTGGTAGCTTTACTAAGCTGCCCCCTAAAACCACACATGGGTACCCTACAGCTCTGTCCTCTGGGCCAGTGTTTGGTACTGCCTTCCTCTTGCAGAATTATTATTCCAACAGACCACAATAATGAGCAAATTCTGAGACATGCCTGCCTCTGACATGCACAATGAGTATAATTCAGCCACATCTTTTTTTTCCTTACTCAAACTCTTCCCCCAGTAAATTTGAGCCTTACTACACTAAATCAAACTTTTGTTACTGTAATCACCCGGTCTTYTGCCTACCTACCTGCACATCATACCTTCATGTCATGTTTTGAAAACAAAGGAAAATTCTGGCCCCTTAAAAATCCCAAAATATRATAAACTAAACAAAATAAACATCATGAGGAGGTCAGGAAAGTACAAATAGGATCTTTTTTCCAAATTGATTTTCGGAATGTTGCAGCAGCAGGACATATATCTGTATCATACAGGGCAGAAGAGAAGCCAGATGGACAAAACCTTTTCTAGGATGATAAATGCATTTAATCAGAAGATGTTATAAAACTTGTTTTTTCAGGAAAACGTAATAAATTTGTCTTCATCTAGGAACATAACATTGTCAAGAAAAAGTAACATTTCACKTCCTTGCTACTAGCTTTTAGTAAAATTATTTAATTTTGTGGATTTGATAGTAKAGTTTATACGTTGATTTGATTTGACTGTTTTTTAGTTGAGATGTTGTCAAAAATAAGTTTAACATGTAAAAGATTTCACTGCCCAATTTAAAAGTTTATACACTGAATCATACCAGTCAAGAACTTCAGCTTCTGTTCCTAACAAYCAGCTTTGCTTCCTATCTGCAATACTCTCATCAATAAGAGGATTGAAATRTCTGACTTTACTATTTGGGTAACACTCAAATATTTTTAAAAGTCCTTAGATATTTAAAGTAGMAGAAAATTTCAAATACTAGTAGTCAAACAGAAGTGCAGCTTTAGATTACACTAAAATTATGAATAATTTTGATCACTATTAAGAAGGGATAGATGAATAAATATTTTAATGACTGTAGCACTGACGGGGTATGGTTGGAAGGCCTTAGGTGTTCTATTACTGACCTTAAAACTGCAAACCTAACATAACCTCAAATAAGTTTAAATAGTAAATAAAGCCTTGTTTCAGTATTAAAAACATCCTTTTAGATATAGTTCCAGCGGCTGTGCCGGTTTCCATGCCACCTTAAGAGTATCTGGATTGTTTARCATTGTGGACAGACAGGAACAACTGAGAGATTTCACCTTCCTAYGGAACATTAAGCAAAGCAAAATGATACCTTATATCTAAGCTAAGCTAGAGAAAGACATACCTTATGAAATTATCCTCAGTCATGGCCAGAAATATATTTTATACTTGTTCGTCTCTAAAAAGAACAGAACTTCCTTCTCTTTCTTTAGTAGCATACTTCAAGTAATCATTCATTTRTCTCAGAATTTAGAGGTGTCAAGTCCTTTCTCACTCCAAACCTGTTTATCACACACTGAGAGGTAAGAGCTTGCCTGTTGTGGGTTTAGGGTTTTTTTTTGTAACACAAACATAGTGTGAGATCACCCCTTGTACCTGTGAAAATGAGAAAATGCAAAAAGGAATCAATCTGTCTCTGTTCAAACAGTATCTTCAATAATACACTGAATTGTGCTTAAGCCTGGAAAGACATTTATTGAGAGTTAAYTGAACTTCAAGCAAGCGTCACAAAGGTATCTTTTAAGATGTAATAAAACAATAATAAATGCTGCATATTTATTAATCATTCCACAATACATTCTGGATGTCCAAGATACCTTCCAGTAGTTAGCAGGCACAGTCACATCCCAGTCCATAGCACTTGCACAGCTTCRCACAGTTCAGTAAAGTATCAGCATTTACAGGAGAGCACATAGACTCCAGGGAACAAACTCAAACTCACATCTGACTTCTTGTCTGACATCAGGCAACCATCTTCCCATCCCTGATCCCTCTCTCCATGAATAAAAGGGAATAATGACAAAATAAATGCTGCTAATGGCCCTTTACTGTATTCTAAAAACTATAGTAATGACATTCTCTTGTATCACCACATCATCTTTCAACAGCTGCATTGCAGGAATCCAAGCCCTGACAGAAGACATATATGTACATATTACTGTTACTTACATGTTCAATTAAATGTTGATTATATAAAACTGTGACTTGTAATCAGTTTAGAGGGATATAAATTTAAATAATGAGATATCACTATTCTTTCTGAAAGCTCAGAGTTGTGGATATGTAACATAATRTTGGATCATAATTGAAAGTGTCTTTAAAGTTAATATAATGAAAAATAATCGCTCATGTCAAGGAAAAGTTGATAAGAGTCATATATCCTTGTGCCCAGTCAATATATCCCTGTGCCCAGGAATAATTACTCTATGAAAAGCAAAGGAAAAACACATAATAAAGCAAAATTCTTTCCTTCACTTGTTTGTAGAGTTAGGATTAAATGGTTTTGAGTTGGTAGACAAACACAAAGGCAGTACTACACATGACTGCAGCAGAAATATGGCAAAAGAATAGTAAGAATTCCTAAAAGAAAAGACCAAAACACTATCGACACTCTCAGGACCCGACTCAAAGCAATAGTTTTAAACAGATATCTGTGCTATATATACATACAAATCTAGAAATGGATGAAGATTTGGACACTGAATGTCTGGTTGGAAGATCAGATTCTATTTGTACATAATCTATATTTTGAAAGCTATTACTAGTCCTCTGTGTTACCTTGAAAAATGTTTTCTGTCACCAGTTGTTTACACTTTTCAACCCTGAATAGAATAGGATATAATATGATCTCAGATGCAGCAAATCACCATTCAGGTTAATCACTGACTTCCTTATGGTAACCCTGGTATGGATAGGTGATGTCAGGACCCAAATTATTAGAGCAATCCAAGAAATACCATATTTAAATGCAATATTCTACATAAAATGGCAACAAATAAAAAAAAAAGAAACAATAATTCAAAGGCCAGCCAACTATAAATGAAATCTGGTTTCATTAAAAGAGACCACATACCTTTTAATTTATATATAAATAATRGGATGCATCAAATTAGACATCAATATATTTAGAAAGCAACATCGTACTATATMATAGGGAACTGATATCTGATTAAATTTATATGTTCTTCCATTACCCTAAAACATGTTGATAGATACCAAAAATATCTGCACTTCTAGGGGTCTCTAATTTTRAATTAATTACTTAACATCTAGCTTTGCTGTCTGTTCCTACTGTAAATGTACACTCATAGAAACCAATTAGTATTTAGTAATGTAGCAGAATGACTTATTAGACCTTAATTAAAAAGCTATATTTGATACATGCAGTAGCACATAATAATAATAGTTGTTGATTAAATTAGTCAGCTTGGTACAGCAAAAGCTTGAACCACAGAATCTCACACATCAGAGAAAGAAAAAGACATATTATTTCATTCAGTACMTCTACCTAATGATGCACAATTTATCTCAGGATATATTTTTAAATTTTTGTCTATCCCAATTTTAAATGTGTTCAATAATGATACTATCATTGSTTTTCTACAAAGTTCAGCAAATCTTTTCAAGAGAAAGTTTTTTTTCAAGTAATGATTAACAGAACAAACCTAAAAATTATTTGTTCTCCATTTATAATCTGTAGGTATTAATAGATAGTAAAAATCTCATCACATCAATCCCAGGTTTCATACTTTTTCCTATGCGAAAAATAGTAGTTAAGGTAAAACAAAATATATCAATGACACAGAGATATTTTCTTCTCCAAATTACTGGCAAGAATGTTGAAATTGCTATCAGATGAGCRTCTGTCTTACAAATAAGCTCTATTCCTTTAGCTAGACTCTCCATGACCTTAACTCATGATGGAAAAAAAAAAAGAATTTACAATAAACAACACAGTTAGGATAGTATTATTTTAAAGGAAATTTAAAACAGCATTAAATGACAGATATGTCATGAAAAGGGAGAGATCAGAACTATTYTCCCAGGCAACAGACAAAAATTGACTAGTGAAAAGCTGTCATTAGAACAGGCATATATTTTAAACCTAAAAAATAACTTTGCCAAATGGTGTTCTAGTCAGATTCTCTTGTGTGCAGTCCAAGAGATATCTTTTGACAAAGATCTAAACCCCTGGAAGAACATATGTAATGGAAATTACGAAGATGTATAACTCATTAATATATGCAAGCTTCATAATCCTCACTTAATTTTAATACTTAGCTTTTGATGGAAGGTTTTGGATTCTGCTAACAGRTTTTCTTCCCTTTTCAGTCATTATCTCCCATTAAATCCCAAAAATGTCCATGTTCCCTGAACAACCTGGCTTATCATTAAAATACAATCTTGGCACACAGCCACGAAAGTGAAATGAAAGCACAGCACCTGAGTATCTCCATGTGAGGAGATTCAGACTCAACTCATCCCCATCTGTACAAAATACATCCCCACACAGCAACAGAGGCTCATGTGGGACAAAGGATGCTTCAGGTCTCTCTCTGTGAAGGCACAGTGCTTTCCAAGGAGTGAGGGATTCACTGGACTAGAAAAACAGTTTACTAGAAACCACARTTCCCTTCACAGGGGTCCAGACTCRAGAGAGAGAGAAGTCCTTGACCTTCACYATGGCACCAAAACCTATTCCAGTGATAACACCAATCACTGCTTCACTTAAGGTGAGTAAAGCTGTCCTGGGAGCAAGGGTTGGAGKCAACCACTCTTCTCTGTCCAGTGACTTTCCATAAATGTCTGTAATGCATTCATAGCCCTTAGACCTTTAAATGGCCCTGCTTTAACATGAAAAACACATTTACATCCTGGACAGGAATGTCTGGCTACGATACTTTTCTGGAGATGAGAACATTTTTTTAACCTTTCAGATGAAGCTTTGAAACTGAATACCTTAATGATTGCTGTAATTGCTATGCTGTGGGGAAATAAAAGCAGCAATATAGGTGTTTTTGACCATAAGTTACAGATCTTGAGAGTATGTTGAATATACTTTTGATATATAGAGGGAAAGGCAAAGCAGAATGGAAGTAKAAAATGGCAGCATTTTTCTGAAAAGTGAACTAGCATAAGATAGTGTGTGCGTGATTGAGGGTGGTAGGAAAATTAGATTATATAATAATAACTATGATTTTTTTCTTTTTTTAGGAATGTCAATAAATTTGAATGATCTTCCTTGCCAATCAATTTTATTCTTGTACTTAATTTCTGAAGCAAAAAGTATCTATCCCCAAAACAAACAAAAAAGAAAAAAATCTGCCAATATAAAGATTTAGACACAAAGATTAGTGCAAGAAATACATGCATTGTCCTCATCCAATGTCAAAGGAAACAGTAYAGGCACAGCAGGCCATCCTGCTTCCAAAATCCAGTGAGGGCTGACTCTTRCTGTGGTCCTATCCAGGAAAGAAAATCTTGATCTCCTTTTGAGATTACCTCCCATCTCAGATGAAGGCCATGTTGTCTCACCAGAGAGCTAAGCTCGTAATTCACATTTCAAAATACATATCATAGGTGGCTCACCTGAAATTATAAACTTCAATTAATCCCATCTGAAGGGCCTGACTTAGCCCCTAAACTGTACAGTTTAGACATTCAGCCCAAGCCTGTGGATGTCACACTGAGAAACAACTGAAACCAGAGCCCCACCAAACATCACAAGTAACATTCTTTGTGCTTAAATTCCAAGGTCTTTATTACAGGTAGTGCTGAAATCTCACCCTAGGTAATGGCCAAATGACAAGGAGATACTCTCTTACTGCACCACAGTAATTGGTAATTACATTCTCATTTACAGGAATCCTGCCCTCAGATACTATTAATTAAAACATTTGTAGAGAGGAGTTAATATCAATACAGGGACKCGTGACCATGTTTTGTGCAGACAGGTAAAAGGCAGGGCAGAAACAAAACATAAAAATTGCACAATCCAGGTTCAGTTTGCAAGGACAAAAATTATTTGAAAAAATTACCTTCTCCCCAGCAAAAACTTTTTGCTTGTAATTGAGACAATCTAAGCTGAAAGACAACAAATCTGAAACAAAATCAATATAAACCTATAGTGTGATTTATAATGAGACACTTTTCAAAGGATACTGGCATTTTAAAAGCCAAGCTGCTCTCTCTGATTGAAGGTTTTCACCATGAAAATGTCTGGCTAAGAAGTGGCTGATTTACAGGGTAGGCAGCAATTGCTCATTAGGTGAAAGCAAAACTCAATCCAAATTTACTTTCTCAGATTTTTATATAGATTTTTATATATATTTAGTTTTTTAGGGCTTCCTATCAAAGATATTCTTGTCCACAGACCACAAACAGCAATCTTACACTAAGCAAATGCTTCYCTTAGTAGCTGTCTAAACAGTTTCTTGAACACAAATGTTATTATTGATGTAAAAATAATAACAACTATGTACTGCATTTTATTATTTATGTATTATATAAATAAAAGGAAAAAAATCCATGTATTTATGTGGGTAAATTCTTGCAAAAAAAACTTAAGAAAATGTTAGTAAATACTTCAGAGAGCTAAGATCTATTTTTGCTTTAGATCTTTTTTCTGCAAAGGATAAAAATATCCAAAATATCTGCTATAATTAACAGGTGGCTCTTTATAGTAAAAACAGTAAAAGCAGAAGTAGCAACAGCTGTGAAGGAGGATATCAAAATCAAGAATATTAAGATGAAGCATCATTTGTTTCTATAAAGAGATGTTTATTTTGTGATAATGGATGCAATTAATACCAGCATATGCTAGCATGTTCATGGAATCAGTAATTAATGTAACATTAATTTCAAAGGGGTTTTAAATGCATTTGCAATGCCACACATACTCAGATCTGCCATCAAACAGAAACCAATTTGGTTAATAAATCAACAGCCTAAACATATTTTTCTATAACATGAATGTTACAGGTGTGTCAGTTAAGGCTTGATTKTAATAGTAATAACAGAAGCAAGTGCTTTGTGCTCCTAATTGAATAGTTCAGGCRTTTAAAATATTGATCATAGGGAGTGAGTGGTAATTACTTAAGCTTAGAACAGCTGTGAACAGACATCATTAATGTTCATCTACCATAATTTATGCTTGTAGCAATATGGGTCTTTTCAGCAAAATTTAAATTAAAGAAAGCTAGATTTAAATCTGGAAGTGAAGAAAGTGAAGACCGTTGCATGAAAAATTATACCACACTGAGCTATAAATGGCATATCCCCAGTGCAATTTTGGAGCCTTTAAAATTTAACTCTAGAGCTCTCAGRTAGTAGAGTGAGGACAATTAAACCTATAGCCATCTAACAATAATTAAGACTTTTTCCTTCTATTATGCACCTATTAAATGGTCTCAGTGGTCTTTGCTAACATTAATGAATGAACTGAAACATACTGTGAGGTACAGTAAGGTTAGTAAGGATTTGATCCTATCATATAGATGAGAAAACTCAGGCATAAATGCAGAGCAGGGTGGTCTGAAAATTAATACATTGATAAGTGGCTACAAGTGGCTACAAAGGAGTATAATATTTAGTGCTTTGACATTTATTGAGTGTGCAAAACACATGTAATCCACACCAGCTTTACATTCTGTGGAATTCAAAATCAGATCCTGCTATAAACAAAGGAATTTCTCTGGAGAGATATTTGAACTCTATCTGGACTAATGTCAGTGAATTATTTGGTGCATTAGTTCTTTTATACTTTTGAAAAAAGCACTCCTGTCAGAATTCACCAGTCCTCTGGCCTGCCATGTATCTTTAACTGCAAATTAAAGGATCAAAAGCAATCCTTACTGCAAAACACTCAGGCTGCAGACTATGCTCCTGGTCTTAAAATCAGCAGCCCAAACAAGAACCTGGGAGTCTGTTTGATAGGGTAGGTCTGTCTGTGTATGTTGAGGATCTCTTCCCTACAGCCAGTTTTCTCCCTCCCCAGAGYCACAAATCCCTCTTTTCCATCTGTTCACACGGGATTGCCTGCTAAGAGCAGTGAAAACTGCAAGCTGAAACTAAAAATAGTGGAAACACGCCTTGAAGAATCAGAAGAAATCCCCACTYGTGAATCCACCCCCAAAATTATTAAACAGGGCAGACTGCTTAGACTGCCCACAAGACGCCTGAGTGYTTGAGGATGTTTGTCAGACAGGAAAGCTCAGCCCACGAGCCCAGTGGAGCCCGGGCTCTCCAGGAGCAGTCAGAACCAGAGGTTYCATTCTCTTGAGAAGCTCATGCTTGTGAAATCAGCATAAGTTTTTCGGCAAATCCAGATTAATAGTTAATTTAACCAAAGTGATCTTTCACAGGAATTACTTCAATTTTGCCAGGTTTTCTTTTGCCAGGTCTGCCAAGCAGGTATTAATTCAAAAGCAGAACCAGAATGAAACTTGTGTTCTCATTGTCAGGCTTATCACCAGCTTCACAGACCATACCTCTTTCCTTCTCTGAGCAGGTCTGTGCTCTGCTGATTTTAATTAGACTCTGAAACTCTCTCAAAAAGAAGTTGCCCATTCACGTTTGGCACCTTGACAAGGGTCACACCTGGGACGTACAGTGAGTAAGCAAAACCAACTGCATTGACATCTCTACAGCAGACATCCTGAACTCCCATTTTCCCTATGGTGAAACCAGGCTGGCATTTAAGCAGAGAATGTTTAATATCTTCTACAGCCAGGGATCCTGATATGTCCTTAGCCTGGCACTACAGGTGTGGCCCAACTCTTCAGAGCTGCCTGTTCTCACAGGCATCAACTCACAGTTTTGAACATTGTGAGAATTAGACAGAGTAGGAAAAAAGCCTTGAGTTGCTCTGGGGCCAGTCTGATAGGGTTGAGGTAGTTCATGAATCCCAAATTATTTCATTTTAAGAAGAAGAATCTCTTGCCTAGGACTGCAGCTGGGGAACCATTTTCTGATGCAGTGTTGTAATAACTCACACTAAACRCTTTCTTGCTCCCAGGGAGGCAACAGACACAGAAAATGATGCCTTTTTCCCCAGCAAGACATTTTTATCATGGAAAAGATCTTTCCTTAAATTTCTTAAGGGTGATGAGGTATTCTGATTCAGAAGCTCCARTGACTCAGGAATTTAAACTGGGAGAAGTTAATAAATTCCTTTCCTGTCTGATATAAACTACATTTTTCCCCTTGCTTTGAGGGGTTTTTAGTTGTGGGTTGGGTTTTTTGGGTTTGTTTTTTTTTTCTTTTATGAAGAGGAGAGCAATAATTTATTAAATGTTCAATTCTTGAAAGGTAACATGAAAATCTCTATACAACTACAGAGCCATTACCAGAAGCTTCTAGTTCAGAAATATTTCAGGCAGGCAGCAGACATTGTATGAATAGTATGCTGAAAGTTCTTTTTTGTCTTCATGGAAATTTAGCATATTTTAACTTTTAGACACAGGATGAACAGGATTGCATGTGCTTAAGATCGTGAGGCGAGAAACGCAACCTACCTGTAAATTCAGCAATAAACCTAACTAGGTTTTGTTAGCATACAGACAAAGTAAGTTGTTCGTTGCAGTTAGTTAAGGAGAGAATCACATTAAAAATGTGAAAGAATGATTTTCAAACTGTATTTTATTCTTCAGTTCTCTGTGGTTTTGAGTGTATGCTTTTCCAACATCATATGGTATGCCGTGTTTGAATGAGAACTACATTAGCYGTAGACTTATCTGTATAAATATTTAACATTTCCATGTTCTCTTGGAAACTAAATGCAGATGAAATCATAAAGTTGCTGGAATGGCTCAAATTACATCATTAGATAAGAGAAAATGTCCATTCTTTTATGCTTATGGAAAAATATGGTTATTATATTATCATTACTATGGTATCATTTTGAGASAAAGTTCACCTGAACAAATATAAATGTTTTAACAGAAACTTTTGAAATATTTGTCCTCACTTTATTTGCAGGAAGGAACTAGATATTTCAAGGAYACTGCTGGAGGCCTTGGGAGAGTAGTTGGAATTGCCAGAGGTGGGCCAGCCCTGGATAATGGAGCAATCAACAAGACTTGGCATTTCCTTCAGATCTTTGTTTAGGAAGATGAAAGGAAGGGCCTGAATTCCTGAGAGGGGCAAATGTGAAAGTAYTGTCCCTGCTGCCTCTGTGCCATCGTGCTTTGCTGCTGTTTGTGGCAAATGGCAGCAGAAAGAGCATCACCAAGGCCCACTGCACCCACAGCTAGGGGTACCTGGACAGCTGGACATTGTCTTCACAATGCAAAGTACATGTGTGAGCACAGGAGGGGAAACAAAAAGGGAGAGAGGAAGAATTCCCCCCAGAATATTATCTGAAAACACCACTGACTGCCAGCACTGACCAATGTCCAACCTGTCCCACAGCAGCAATTGGTCCCTCCCTGCCAATTCCCTCCCYCTTACACACTAAACAGGACAATCTATGGCACTGAATACTCCTTGGCCAGTTTGGCTCACATTGTTCTCCCCCAGCTTCTCTCACACCTCTTCACYGGCAGAAACCCAGACCCTGAAAAGTCCTTGACTTAAGGCAAGCTCTACTCAGCCACAGCCAAAACATCATTGTATTACCAACAYTGTTCTTATACAGGATCCAGAACACAGCTCAGTGCCAGCTACTAAGGAGAAAATGAGCTCTGTCCCAGCTGAAACCAGAGCAGACACACATTTGGAAGCTGCCAAACCCCCAAGTGTAAATGCACATCTATCCTTGCGCCACAGCCCTGGTGGCTGTGAGTCAACTCCGAACTGTAGTCTTGCCATTTCATGGGTAAYATCAGTCAGGAAAAATCATCACTGAAAAGTGTAAGACATGGACAAGTGGATAGATAAGTAGGAGTGATCAACCTGGAGATGCCCCAATTACCAGTGCAGGGAGTAAGGCAGCTGATGGCTTGAGTCAGGGACAGTCTTTTTCAGAGAGAATCCAGTGTGGAAGCCCTCTCTTCTCTATCATAAAGAAAATTAATACATACACAAAGTGTGTGGAGATAATTATTCATAAGGGGTTTCTTCCACAATGCAGGCATAAAGATAAGCAACCGTGGGGGATTGGCTTTTGGGGCCTTATCTCAACATCTGCCACTAACCTGTCCCAAAAATGAGTATTTCAGAACCAAACCACCACAGGCTATTCAAATTCTACACACTGAGCCTGTTCCTGCATGGCTCTCAATTTTATACATATTGAGAATTTCATCCAATATCTCTTCTAGAATGTGAAGTGAACCATGAATTGTACTTCCCTGTGAACAAAGCTTTCTTCACATATATCTAGCTGTCAATCATCCYTCTTTAAATGAAAAACAGCTTTTTTGGTGCAGAAAAATGACTGCAGATAGAACTGCATACATTAATTTAATCTAGAAGGCCTAGACCYCAATCCATGCAGATGTAATTGAAAGATTAGGGTCAAAAAACATGACCAGAGTACCTTTCAGAGTCTCTTTTTGTATGAAGATGATTCAATAGCTTCTTTTGTAATTATAGTTTCCTTGACTCAAAACAGTCTCTTGCTGAAAGTTTTAAGTAGTTGAAGGTCTTTATTAAATACCAAAAAAAAAAAACCAAAAGAGCTATTACCTGCTGCTGTGACCTATTTATTGCAAATACACCTTTCAAGATTAGAGTTAGCCTTTTGCTAATATTCTTATAAAAAAGCAATTTCTATTCAACAATATGAGAACAATGGAGGAATTTTTTGTATTTTCTTGTGATGGCTTTTCAATTTAACACATTTGAATATATCAAAGTGTTTCTCCTTTTCAGTCTTAGAATTCTTAATTCTTTTGTGTCYAGATATTTAAAAACAGTTAGAATATCATTTATCTTCAAACAAGCCAAGAATCAGGGAGATTAGGGCCTATATAAGCCTGAAAATCCYGTATCTTTTAGATATTTGCACCATACCATCACAGAAAAATTGTAGCTTTGCAGCATCTATTTTAATCCTACCAGAAATGGCAGCGTTAAATCTTTCCCTAAGCATGAATCCTTTTTTGCCTTCTCTCATTAAATCCTGAACTTTTCTATGAAAAATAACATTTGTTACTGATTTGTCTTTAGTCTCACCTATTTACCAATTTTAACAGGAATTAATTTTGCTGGCAAGTAAGTGTTTTGATTTATATCTTTGCTTTTACACAGATGCTAACTTCCAGGTGGAGAAAATACTTTATTCATTATTTCACTCTTAATGATGCTTTCAAATGTGAGGACATTTACTGGTCAATCAGCTCACCCACAACATGATAAAAACACATAATAAAAAACACATGATAAAAACCCACAATAAAGGCACCTCAGCAGCTGCAGCACCTGTTCAGTTACTGTAACTGAGGAGAATCAAATTGGGCTTTTCACTACTCAGTCTTTCAAAAGCAAATGTTCTTTTTCAGCAGTACTAATACCCAAGAYCTTTTCTCGGTAAACAGCTGGTGTTGTACCATGGATTCCCCTTCACATTACAGTGCCACACACAATCACTTGCAGCAGTTGTTCTCCCTGGAAAAGAAGATGTGACACTTTTACACTGAGCAGTGACCAAGCATCGACAGAGGTTACCTAGAGATGTTGAGTCTGTCTCCTTGGGGATATTTAAAAGCCATTATCCCTGCCAACAGAGTCTTGGTGGCCCTGCTTGAGCAGGTGCAKCTTTTGCCAGAGGACCTCCAGAGGTCCCTCTCAATCTCAACCACCCTGTGATTAGCAATCTTTTCCATTATTTTTTTCCTAAAATTGTTTTCAACAGGTGGAAATACAATTCTCCTTCATGTGGGCTGCACAGCAGTCAGGAAATTGTTCCTTATGAGTGTGGCTCAAGGAAACCTCCAAAATCAGCCAAAGTTTACCATGACTAAAGCAAAAGCACTGAATTGAGCCACAAGGATTTTAGGCAAATTAGGCAAACTAATTATTTTACAGCCAAACCTCTCAAAGCCTGTACTGGATTTACCTCCCCAGGAGTTTATCTAGATAGTTGATCTAAGGGCAACAGAAAAACTCCGTTTTATTTCAGGAAGCTTTGCCACAGTTTTCTGTTTACTCAGCTGCAGAGCCTTCAGAAAAGTCAGGCAAGACTTCAAACATGAATCAGGCAGCTCAAACAGCTTTTGAATAAACTAGTCACCTATGTAGACGATTTGTATTGACAWTATCCACCAGTTTGGTTATGGTAGCAGTATAAGGACAGATGAGAGGTGAAGGCAAAGGGTGTTTCTCATCCATCTTCCTCTTTGAAAGTGGCTAATCTTCCTCTTTTTCAAAGCGAAAATTTTCTTTTGCTCTGTTTTGTTTGTTATCTCTGAAACACCCACACTAACCCTCTTCTCTTTGCAGATCATTATTGTGCACAGGCAATTGCTTGCTTTKACTCTTTGATTTGACAGCTGCTTATTAGATATTTCAAAGTTTGCYGTGAGCTGCTGCCACTGATTCTGTGTTGTTTTTTTTCTGACTTTAAACCCACATGTTTCTCAATGTGGCAGCCATTGCTATGCATTATTTAAGCTGAACTAATAACAGGCAATAATATTCATAAATAGTTGACTTTTCCTTCCTCTCTTCTCTTCCAGGCTTCCCAACCAAAGCAAGGAGCAAGGAAGTAAAACAACTCAGGTGAAGCAAGAACTAATTTAATATACCTTCTGATTTTTAAAAGAGCATCTTTACCTCTGCCTTCCTCCCACACATATTGTCTGAACTCTGCTGCCCAAGGGTCCATTCCTTGGCCTGAAAGCAGTGTCAAAAACCATGGTGACCAACAAYGCTTTTTTATGTTAAATAGCACAGAAAGAAGGTAAAGGAAAGCCACYATTCAAAGGCACTGTCTCTTGACAAATCTAGAGACATAACAGAAACCCTGAGTTAAAGTTTCTGGTTCAAACAAGTTATTTTATCAAAAAACATCAGAATTATCAACTTGTTTTGCTTATTTTTCTTAATTCTGTCAAATTGCTGAAATGGAGAAAACAAAAATTAAGACCAAAAAATATTGGCCTAGAATGTTGAGTATTTTCTATGTTTTGGTTTGAACTACACTTTTAACATTTCTTCCCACTCAATAATCAAGAAAACCCACAAGGAAATCTATACCAGAAAAAAAAGTGCTGAAATCCAAATGACAGCTCTCACTAGGGGATGAAGATAATACTTCATTCAACATAAAATAATACTTTTCGTGTCTTCTAAATTATTCAATAAAGAAAGCTGTTAACTTGCCCTTGGCTGTTAACTAAAGTGCCAGCAAACAAAACTTTATCATGATTAAACATGAAGTAACTTTGGRAAAAAAAAAAAAAGTTGTGTAATGAGCTCGGTATATAAAAAATGAAGAGTAATTAGTTGCTCAGCTTACTTGTCAGGTTTTCTATCATCAACTGTCCAAGAGGAATCTCTGAAATAAGTGSAGTGTATTTAGGACAGTGTATTTTTCCCATGAATTTAAACATAATTTTTTTAAAATATTTTCTCTCTTTATAGGTTTAAGAGCAGAGTTGCACTTGTTGAATCCASATGTAAGTAGAAATGCTTGGTTTTAATTCATTACATAAAAACAAGAACAAATAGTCTTTTAGGAGATATGAACAAAAAATCTTATTTTATACTAGAGCCACCTTTATAAAAATCACACAAGTGGTCTTGGTGCAATATCCATGTTTCTGATTCATAAGTTTCTTGCTGTGCTGAGTAATGCCTAGTGCTTTCAGAACTTTTTCATTCATTTTAACTGCAGCWGTTCACACAGTATATACAGAATTCCAGTAACTGTTTAAGCAGTCTGGACTGACATTGTTTTCCTTTGTCAATCTGTTTCAACCATGCTTCCTAAACAGTTCAGAAACCCTGAGCAGATTTTAGCATTCACTGCTGCTTATTATTCTTAAAGAAGAAAGCAGACAACAGATCCAGTTCTGAAATCACCATGAGTTTGTAATTCTGCTGGTAGCAAAACAGACAGCTCTGAGAACAACCAGAGATCACTGATGTCAAAAGAAACGGCCATTGGTGAACATCCACCACACCTTTAATGAATGCAGTTCTGAAACCAGAACTTCACTGAGCTAGGCAACAACATCAGCAGTTTTGGAAAAATTCCATGGATTTTCTTTCTGGGTGCATCTTTTGGCATCTAAGTACTTTTTTAATTCTATTCTTTGCTCAAAGAATAGAGCCTATCAACCTGTTTGATAGGTTTTTGCTTAGCTAAAGTGAAATAGCATATTAAGACAACCTCCAYAGTAATGCTGCACGAGATTTATTTCTCCAAAGATTTTATTTTTGTGAGATGAAAAGCTCAGCTAGTTACTGAACTGTGCACAGCAAAACCGTTCTCTAACAGTTTAGTTTCTGTGGAAGATCATACTTTTTCTTTTACCTACTTTTATCTTTAAAATAAAAGCAAAGACTGTTTTTGTCAGAGTTTATTATCCTTGAAACAAGTAAACTCCAATCTTTTAAGAATTCTTCCATCTCACAAAATGGTGTTTGTTTACTGGTAAGAAGTAGAGAAATTATTCAATGCAAGCAAATGACTGGTTGTTTTATTTAAGARTTACAAGAGATAAAGTATTGTTGAGGTATCTGACAGCTGTGTTAATAATTCATACTTCTTTTTCCTTTTGAAAACACAATCTCTGCAATGCTRTGAATCATTCTTTTGTTTCTTACCATGATACCAGATAAGTTAAATTCACTCTATGGTGCAAGTGAGCAAACTGCAGTTGTCCAAAATCAAAGGCATTGTGACCCTTTTTTTCACAACAGGCCTAATGAGGGAGAGAATTTCTTTTACTGTGAAGAAATAAAATATACTCTACTTTTAGCAACAACARCAACTCAAAGATATCAGCTGTAAAAGCACTCACAAGAGCTGGTAGGGTTTTTTACCTATTTTTCCCCTCAGCCTAGTGTGACACTGACCTGGAAGGCTTCTTTCAGTCCTGTATTTCTAGAAGAAATCTCAGCATCACCGGGTTGTGAGGTCCTTGAATATCAAATCAGKTTCCATATTTTCAGCCTTATGTTATACCAACATGTAGTCTTACACACAAAATCCAGACTTTGAGGATTTGTTTTTACCCTTGAGTGGCTTGTACAGTTTACTCAGACAGATTCAGCAAATAATCTATTTCTGTAAGCTATTAATTTACTCTACCATTGCCTGTGCCAGACAGGTRTAGGTGAATGAAATACAATTTCCACACAGGTGACAAAAAACCTAATGATCAGGGCCATGCTTTACAGCTATKCTAAGGCTTTTCCAGTATTCAAACWTCCTCTCTTTGTGAAAATAGTCAGCAATTATGCAGAGTGCCCCATTGATACAGTAATAAAATAGAGAYGTTGAACAAAATTCCAACCACATTATCAAAAAAATTCATAAGATCATACTATCCAACCAAACAATTCTACTGAAATATACCCTGGAAAAGCATATTTTGCCACTGAAACAGTAAGTTTCCATTCTGTGAAGTAGTTCCAAACACTTAATTCTTTATTCTAATTCTTAAGACACTATTTGGGAGAAAAGGCTGTCTATTTTTAGTAAATTCAGATGATCCATTCTGTCATATAATTTCTCACTCCATCTCACAAAAAAAAAATATATTTAGATTATATTCTTAGTGTAAGGCTGAAATCCTTGCCTTCAGTCTTGGTTTTATTCCTCTGGAGAAAAGCGTAATTTTCATAGATTTTCTTTTCTGCTTCAGGAAAACAACATACTAACTCTAAAAAGAGAAAAATCATTAAGTAACTGCACATATTAAGAGGGTTGTGTGCAGKATTTGAGTAACTATCAAAAGTTTTTTTCTTCAATATTGTCCTATAGAAAAGGTGGTTCTTCAGATGAACTGTGAACCTGGAGAAAAAGCTGACTGATTCTTGGCTTYTTTATATATTTATTTCACCAAGTGTTAATCTTTTTCTAATTCTGTTTCCC